>NC_081824.1:301637455-301937455 GCF_030867095.1 Alligator mississippiensis
CCCAGCCTCCAGGGGCCTCCCCAGCTGTGCCTGACACCCCACCCCCGGGAAAGATCAAACAGGTGATCCCCATGGAGGAGGTTTCAGCACTGCTAGATCTTCCATGGGCTCCTGTTAAGGACTAAGCCCTTCATTCTGCTGACCAAGGCCTACCCCCTGAAACCATGGGCGCTGAGGCTGAGGCCTGTCCAAAGGAAGACCTGGTGGCAGAGCCTCCTCCTTCTGATCTAGGGGATACAGAGGCCCTGGGGCTCACCCCAGTGAGTTCTGAAGGAGGAGGTCCCCCTTTCCCAGGACCCTGAGGCAGACTCCAGAGCCACTCCGGTGCCCGGTGGGTCTCCCCCCTCTCCCTCCCAGGAAAACCTCACCTGCAGCCTGCCCCATAGTCCCACACCAGAAGAGGTCACAGTGGGATCCCCTAATCAATGGGCTGATCTCATTGGGGACCCTGAACAGACCCCCCGGGGCTGCAGCTCTACCCCACCATTTTGTGAAGGAGCCCCACTCCCACCCTGTCCCAGGGGGCTGCAGAGTTCTCTTAATCCCAACCAGAGCCTGGGGTCTTAGCAGACTGGGTAGTTCAGATGGTGCTAGAAGAGCCCTCTGAGCTCCAGGACCAGGAGGAGGATGCCCAAGAACCAGCAGGCTCCATGGAGCCTGCAGACCTCTCAGTCCCAGTGGTCCCCAGGGATGAGCTACTTGCATTTCTTGACCGTGACTACACCCGCCGGTCTGCCAGCAAGGTATACCTAGCCTTGGACTGCTGGGGAGATTTTGACAGTGTCCTTGCCACTGAGAGGGCGCTGGTGGGGGAAGGCCTTCTGGGAGTTCTGGCTGGCCTGACGGGAGCAACAAGCAGCTTTCCGCTCGGCTTGGAGGTAGTGGGATGTGGAGAAGGTGTGCATCTGGCTTTTTTGCCATAGCTACACTTGGGGGCACACCCGGCAGAGGGAGGCAGTCCGGAAGCAGCTCAAGCAGAAAGTGCTAGACCTGGAGAGGTGCCTGACCACTGATCCAACCAACCTGTCCCTCTGCGGAGAGTGTCAGGAGAGGCGGGAAGAGCTTCGTGCTCTGGATGACCACCGTACCCACGGAGCATTTGTCTGCTTGTGCATCCAGCTCCTTCAGGAGATGGACCATGGCTCCCACTTCTTCCATGCCCTGGAGAGGAGGTGGGAAGAAGTACATCACCTGCCAAGAAGTACATCACCTGCCTTCTCATGGGTGATGGCACCCCCCTCATGGATCCAGGTGAGATGCGCCAGTGCATGCGGGCCTGTGGGAGGGACTCCTTCAGGTCAGCGTGGGTGACCAGGACCAATTGGAAGCTCCTCTCACCCTGGCTGCGTTTTTGGCCACCCTCCGCCTGATGCCTGGCAACAAAGTGGCAAGCATCGATGGGCTGACCGCGGAGTTCTACTGGGCTTTCTGGGACATCCTTACCCTGGAACTTGCTGTGGTCCTGGCTGAACCTAAGGGAAATGGGGAGCTCCCCCTGTCATGCTAGAGGGTTGTGCTGACCCTCCTGCCAAAGAGGGGGGATCCCCATGACCTGAGGAACTAGTGTGCCGTGTCCCTCCTCTGCATGGACTATGAGGTGGTAGTGAAGTGCCTGCGGTCCATGCTGATGGACGGATATGATCCATCCTGACCAGAAGTACACGGTTCCATCTTCGACAACCTGTACCTGGTTCAGAACCTTCTGCAGCTAGTGCGCTGGGAGGGCCTGTCTTTCACCCTCCTATCCCTGGACCAGGAGAAGGCATTTGACAGAGTGGATCACAGGTACCTCACAGGCATGCTGCAGGCCTTTGGCTTTGGGCCCCACTTCATGTGGGCTCTCCAGGTGCTGTATGCCTCTGCAGAGTGTTTGGCCAAGCTCAACTGGACCCTGACAGAGCCTATCCTGTTCAGGAGAGGGGTGCGTCAAGGCTGCCTGCTGTTAGGCCAGCTGTATACCTTGGCTCTGGAGCCCTTCCTCGTTCTCCTGCAGAAGCTGGTGGCGAGGTTGATGCTCCGGGAGCCAGGAGTACAGCTGGTCCTGTCAGAGTATGCTGATGATGTACTCCTCATGGTCCAGGACTTGGGTGACCTGGCATGCGTGGAGGCCTTCTAGGCATTGTACTCAGCAGCCTCCTCTGCCTGGGCCAACTGGGTCAAGAGCTTTGGCCTGGGAGTGAGTGATGGGTGGCAGGTGGGCTCACTCCCATGCAGGTTCTGCTGAGACGTGGGCTCGCTGCTGTACTTGGGGGTCTACCTATCCCCCCATGGACCCCTCCCCACCAGAAAACTGGCATCAGCTGGAGGCAAGGGTGGTAGAGTGGCTCTGGGCATGGACAGGGCTCCTGAGATGTCTCTCCCTGCATGGGAGAGTGCTGGTGCTGAACCAGCTGGTCCTGTCCTTGCTCTGGCACTGCTTACACACCCTGCCTGTGCCCCCTGAGGTCCTGGTGGGACTCCAGAGACAGGCATTGGAGCTTTTCTGGCTGGGATGGCACTGGCTCACTGCAGTGGTCCTGAGCCTCCCCTTGTGGGAGGGTGGCCAGGGTCTTGGCACTCTGCCTTCAGGCCCTGTGGTGACTGCTGTACGGTGTGGGCACCCATGCAGCATGGGGCCACCTGGGGCACACTTTCCTCTGCCACTTCCGGGGGCTCCGTTATGACTGGCAGCTCAGCCTGTGGGGCTTCTCCCTGCAGGACCTGCGAGGGCTGCCAGATTTCTACCAGGACCTTCTCCAGCCCTGGAGGCTGGTCTCTGCCTCCAGGTCCCCCACAACAGTCGCCCAGGGTGCCGACCTGCTCATTGAGCCCCTCCTCTGGAACCCCCAGTTGGAGGTGCCAACAGCAGAGATGCCCCCCATTGCGATAGAGGTTGATCCTGGCTGGTGTCACCTGTATTGGAGACCTCCTGGATTATGATAGGCGGGAGTGGGTAGACTCTGCTGTGCTGGCCCAGAACCTGGGTCTACCCATGACACATGCAACCTAGCATCTGGTCCAGGAGGTGAAATCTGCCTTACCTCCCAACACCCTTGCCTTTGTTGACCAGATCCTGCGTGGCACCAGTCCCCGCCCCCCCTGTGTCTTCCAGCCCACTTGAGTTTGTTGTGGAGCTAGTGCCTCGCCTGGACTCTCAGTGCTCCCTACTCTACCACCTGAGCTGGCTGGAGGACACCAGACCGGTCTGCTTTTCCACCATCCATTGCCACCACCTCTACATGCTCATGCACCGCACTGTCCATCATGCCGCCCTCGTGTCCTGCCCAGACACCAAGTGGAGAGACCTGCTCGGTGAGTTTGTGGCTGGGGCACCCCAGTGGCTGAGTCTGTATTCCACCCTCATCCCACAAGTCACTGGGGACATCTGGTGGCAGCTCCTCCATGGAGCTGTTGCCACAGGCATGTATATGGTGAGCTTCACAGATGCCTCGGTCTCCTGACCCTTCTGTGAGCAGAGGGAGACCCTGGTGCACATGACCCTCGAGTGTGCCAGGCTGCAGCCCATCCACCTCCACCTCCAGAACCTCCTCTTGAGGTTCTGGTTGAATTTCACCCTGCACCTCTTTGTTTTTGGTCACCCCATCTGTGGCCCTGCCAAGTCCTGGGACCTCCTGGTCAACTTCCTCCTGGCCCTGGCCAAGTGGACCCTGTACTTGACCAGAAAGGAGGCTCTGGCCAGGAAGGTGCCCAGAGACTGTGGGGCCACTTTTCTCACTTGTCTGTGGGACTGGTGCCTGGGTGTGATCTGCTGCACACCTGTGACAGCATCCACCCCCTTGGACCTGCAGCCCCAAGACTGCACCCCTGCCAGACCCAGTTGGGGTACCTCCACTCTGCCATCTGGGCAGCTATTGCTCAGAAGATGTTCTTCTTGTGGTGACCCGTTTTGAACTGTTAAAGTGTGTCCTCTTGGCCCCAAATGGCCAAAAGGTCAGCTACCACATCTGCCCTGCAGCTGGGTCCCCAGTGCTGGCCTTTGATAGGCTTCTTTGCTCAGGTCTTGCCACTTGTCTCACCACACAGACCCTAGTGTTCCCTGTTTAAAAATTGCAAATGCTTTGCTAAGAAACCCAAATTCTTTCATTAAAATACCCAAAATAGTGTTCTTCCACTATTAAAATGAAATGCCACTATATATAGAGAGAGGTCAGTTGGGCAATGTTTTATTGATATATTTACAAGTGTAAAGCATTTGGGAGGGGAGGGGAGGGGGAGTTTGTGGGTGGATGTAGGGTTTGGGGTGTATGGGGCTTGTGTGGGGGTTTGGGGTATGTGGGTGAGGGACTTGTGGGGGTGGCTTGGGGATGTGGGTGTTGTGGGGGGGCTGCTCAGGAGGGGTGGGTCCCTTTCCCCCTGCAGGGCCCACAGCTTCCCCCACACCACACATATGCCACCCCTCCCCCCCACAGCAGTAGCGGCCATTGGGGCACTTGGGGCCCTCCTGGCACCACCCCCACACAGCATGGAGCAGTGTGATGCGGCTCTGTCTGCCTGGCACCTGGCACTGCCTGTGCCACATTGCATGGTCCCAGACCGGCTCACTGCAGGGCTGTGGACCAACTCAGTGCACAGCCATGTACCTTTAGGCAGGTCCACGCTGCTCAGGCTGTCACCCAGGGCCCAGTGCTGCTCACAGGGACCACATTTCACACTGGGCCTATGTGCACAGGCCTCATGCACTGTTGGACCTGGCCAGTTCCATGAAGGCAGGACCTGGGCTAGTATGGCGTGTGGTCCCTGAGAGCAGTGCTGGGCCTGAACAGCCCAGAGCTGTGCAAAGGCACATGGCCCTGCGCTGAGCTGGGCTGGGCCCATGCAATTCGGCAAAGGCAGCAACAGATACCAGACAGCTGGGGTTGTGCCATACTGCCCCATGCCATGGGGAGGATGTGCCAGGAGAGTCCCAAGCGCACTGATAACCTCTGCTGCTGTGGGGGGGGGGGTAGGCAGGACACCCATCCCTCTCAAGCAGCTCCCCACCCACACACAGTCCTTCACACCCACACAGGCCCCAATCCAGTTCCTCCCACCCCAAGTCCCTACTTACCTGGGGATGGAGCCTGGGTTGCTGCAGCCTGCACCGCTCCTTGCCCCACACAGGGAGGCAGCGTGCTGCAGCGTCAAAACAAAAGGCAGCCATAGAGACTCTTTGAGATGCTGCAAGAGGCACGTGCAGGCTTGTCTGGACATGCCCATCAGGTCCAAATCTGTTTGAGTCATTCAAGAAACATATGTGGCTCTGCTAATGACAAGTATCCTCTATCCCAGCCTGGGGCTTCAGATATTTCCAAATCCTTTGGCAGGCATCCTACATGCAAGCCTAAGTCCTGGGACTCAGGGTTTGGATGCGCCTGAGTTTTGCTTGCCTTCAGCCATATGGCTGCAGGAGCAAGCTAGGGAAGGTTCTCCCATTTCCATAAAGTCAGCATGTAGCAGAGATCCTCCCAGTAGAAACTAGCCAATGGGAAGTTAACTATGAGTCTCTCAAAGGGAGTCCTGTCCACAAGCTGACAAGGGTGCAACCGTCCAATACACAGTGCCATTTTAATTGCATTACCTTGGTCAGGGCATTTCCCCTGCCACCATCATTCTTCCATGTAGCCACAATGCGAACAAATGAGGGAGAGTCTTAGCGGGGGGGGGAGCGGGGAGGGAGGGAGGGAGGAGGAGTTGCCTGTTTTCTAGAGAAGAGTGGCCAGATGCTTAAAATAGAGTGAAAAATCTATATCTATCCTTTTACTAATCTTTTGTCACTGATTTGGCTTGGGTGTAGGACCAAAGAGCATTGCCCTGGTCTCCTACAGAACTTTGCTGGTTAGAGGGACCACTGTGCTAGTCATCTAAGACAGGACAGTTCAACTCCTCTTTACTTAAAAAATGTGCAAGATTTTAATTTAAGCCATTCTGAGAATTCTCCAAATTATAAAAAAGATGATAAATACAAGCAGGAGACTTATAAGAGTGAATGAGGCAAAAAAATGGTGTATACTTATTTTCTATGTTTGAAAGCAAGCTGTTCTTTGTGAAAAGTCAACATTTTAACATGTCCCCACGTTATTAGTAAAATCAGTTGACTTCAAGTTGGATTTAGGAAAAAAATTGGTTATGGGTTTTAAACACATTTAGGGTTGGCCTAAGTCTGCTCCCATTGATGTTTATGGGGATATTTCCATTGCTTTCAAAAGGAAGTAGGCCGGTGCTGAACATGTTAAAACTGTCTCAGTAATTTCCACAAAAGTAAAGGAGGGGGCCAAAACTTCTTCTGCAGTTTGGAGAGTCTATCATAGTATTAGACCTGGTGAGACTTATGGACCCAACAGTGGTGCCATATGGTACACTATAGGTACAGACTAAAATGGTATTTGTTGCACAGTTTGCTCCGTGAAATCACTCTAAAGTTGTGCCCAAACAGAAGAGCATGGCTGCACAGCCCTGTCCGATCACATGAGAAATTAATCTATAGATGCTTCTCGAGCAAATCCTGGGATGTCATTCTCCCCTTGTACTCGGCCTTGGTGAGGCTGCAGCTGAAGTACTGTGTCCAGTTTTGGGCTCAACAATTCAAAAAGAATGTGGAGAAGCTTGAGAGAGTCCAGAGAAGAGCCACATGCCTGATCAGAGGTCAGGAAAACAGACCTTATGATGACAGGCTGAGAGCCATGGGGTTCTTTAGCCTGGAAAAGCGCAGGCTCAGAGGTGTTCTGATGGCCACCTATAAGTTTATCAGGGGTGACCACCAGTATCTGGGGGAACGTTTGTTCACCAGAGCACCCCAAGGGATGACGAGGTCAAACGGTTATAAACTACTGCAAGGCCATTTCAGGCTGGACATAAGGAAGAATTTCTTTACTGTCCCAGCCCCCAAGGTCTGGAACAGCTTGCCATCAGAGGTGGTTCAAACACCTACATTGAACACCTTCAAGAGTAAATTGGATGCTTACCTTGCTGGGATCCTATGACCCCAGCTGACTTCCTGCCCTTCAGGCGGGGAGCTGGACTCGATGATCTTCTGAAGTCCCTTCCAGCCCTAATGTCTATGAAATCTATGAAACTGGTGGCCTGTGCGCTACCTCTGGCTTGTGAGGCATTAGCCATGCGGTCCGTGGGCTCCCACATGGCTTCAACTTGCCCCAGTGTTGCAGCGGCTGGGCTTTCTGGGACAGGGTAGGACAATGGGAGGGGGTCTTGTAAGCTGGACTGTTCGCATGGTATAGGGGAGGGGGAGGGGGAGGGGAAGGGAGCAGTCACACCAAGTCAAGTGGTAATTAAGCAGGGTGTTTGGAATTATATTCTCTTACAGCATTTTGGTGTAATGTAGCTTATTACTAGTAATTTGTTCAATAGACACACATTTATAACAGATAATTGTGCAACACACAACCATTTGCAAACCACCTATCTGTACTGCAGCTGTTTATGCCGTGCTGTGATATTTTTAACGAGACAGGAAATGCTGAAACCAGTATTCTGCTCCTGTGCCAACAAAGAGAGAACTGTGGAAGTAATGTGATTGCTATCTGGGGAGGACCCAGGACCCACTGGATTTTACCACTTCTTTCTATGTGGTTCACTCAGTGGCATCATAAAAAGTTTAATTAGAGCGAAATACTGTGCCACAAAAAATTGTCAGGTATATTCTGTGGAGGCGTCCCTTGAATAATGAGATGGAGAAAACTCAGTACCCTGCTACATGCAACCAGCACAAAAGAGCAGCAAAAATGAGAAGCCAATTGCTTATGCTATTTGAACTCTACATAGCACTCAGCATTTCTTATTAATTCCCTGAGTCTGAGAAAATAGCAGTCCTAATTATTTGCCTCTGTATTCATTACTGTATATGAAATAAATATTTCTGTATTTACACATTCCAAATGTAAAAGAGAAATAAATTCTGGGCCTGAGACTTTGCTGGGGTACACCAAAGCAAATAATGCTGGGCTGATTGATGTGCATTACTGCAGCTCACATTCTGTTTGATATTACTGAAAATTAATTTATAACTGTGATTGGATTTTTACATTCTATTTTACACCAATTTTTCTTCTTAACACCAGAAGTAGGTGTGGGGCAGCCAGGCTGAGATACCTGGGCATCACGGCTGGGTCTTACATGTAGTATGTAAGAGAGAGACAGTACAGTAGGAAAAAAAAATCATATTAACAGCTCCACTTTTGGAAGAGTCTTCCTAAAATGTTTTGTCAGCTCACTTTGTCACTGTGAACACCTAAACTCACCTGGAATAGAGGAAGTGGTCTCTTCTGCAGGGATGAGTTTTAAAAGGCTTGTTAAGGAAGCAACCAGCAATTTCTCAGGAGAAAAATCTGAGGCAGGGGGCAGGGGGCAGCGAACTTCTCTCTCTCTCTCTTTTTTTTTTTTTTTTGCCTTTGGCATCAAGATCCTTGAGAATAGAACGCCCAAATGTGGGTGGGTAGCCTTTACTTTATTCTTTATTTATTGACTGTCGCACATTAAGGGAATTTATTCCCAAGGGACGCTGGTCTTTCCAAACTACCTGATAGTAAGGGAAGTGTCTTGGTTCACGTTGGTTGAGTGCTGAAGATAGTCAAGTTAATACCAGCTTGGAAGCTAGAGTAGAAGTGTACCTTGTTCTTCATGCAGTTTTTCTATGAACTACTATTGATTGAGGGTGGGGGGGTCCTATCATTAAATGTTCAGTCGGGTATGCAACATCTTGCACTCTATGGATTTACAAATAAATACAATTTTGAAGTTTAATGTACAGAATTACACCACCAAAATTCACTACCAGGATTGTTTTAAAAAATCATGAAAGTTTTGAAATTTCTAAGATGTATATTTCAAAAGATTTTGTAATTTTTTCCATTTTGATTTTTTTTTCATTTTATAGATTCATAGATGTTAGGGTCGGAAGGGACCTCAATAGATCATCAAGTCCAACCCCCTGCATAAGCAGGAAAGAGTGCTGGGTCTAGATGACCCCAGCTAGATACTCATCTAACCTCCTCTTGAAGACCCCCAGGGTAGGGGAGAGCACCACCTCCTTTGGGAGCCCGTTCCAGACCTTGGCCACTCGAACTGTGAAGAAGTTCTTCCTAATGTCCAGTCTAAATCTGCTCTCTGCTAGCTTGTGGCCATTGTTTCTTGTAACCCCTGGGGGTGCCTTGGTGAATAAATCATCACCAATTCCCTTCTGTGCCCCCGTGATGAACTTATAGGCAGCCACAAGGTCGCCTCTCAACCTTCTCTTGCGGAGGCTGAAAAGGTCCCGTTTCTCTAGTCTCTCCTTGTAGGGCTTGGTCTGCAGGCCCTTGACCATACGAGTTGCCCTTCTCTGTACCCTCTCCAGGTTATCCGCATCCTTCCTGATGTGTGGTGCCCAGAATTGCACGCAGTACTCCAACTGCGGTCTGACCAGCGCCCTATAGAGGGGAAGTATCACCTCCTTGGACCTATTCGTCATGCATCTGCTGATGCACGATAAAGTGCCATTGGCTTTTCTGATGGCTTCATCACACTGCCGACTCATGTTCATCTTGGAGTCCACTAGGACTCCAAGATCCCTTTCCACCTCTGTGCCACCCAGCAGGTCATTCCCTAGGCTGTAGGTGTGCTGGACATTTTTCCTCCCTAGGTGCAGCACTTTGCATTTCTCCTTGTTGAACTGCATCCTGTTGTTTTCTGCCCACTTGTCCAACCTATCCAGGTCTGCCTGCAGCTGTTCCCTGCCCTCCGGCGTGTCCACTTCTCCCCATAGCTTTGTGTCATCTGCAAACTTGGACAGAGTACATTTGACTCCCTCGTCCAAGTCGCTGATGAAGACATTAAAGAGTATCGGTCCAAGGACCGAACCCTGCGGGACCCCACTGCCCACACCCTTCCAGGTTGAGACCGACCCATCTACCACGACTCTTTGGGTGCAACCCTCTAGCCAATTCGCCACCCACCGGACTGTGCAGTCATCCACATCACAGCCTCTTAACTTGTTCACCAGTATGGGGTGGGATACCGTATTGAAGGCCTTACTGAAGTCTAAGTATACGACATCCACCCCTTCTCCTGTGTCCAGGCGTTTCGTAACCTGGTCATAGAAAGAGACTAGGTTGGTCAGGCACGATCTGCCCGCCACAAACCCATGCTGGTTTCCCCTCAGCATAATTTGCCCTGCCGGGCTCTCACAAATGTGAGCCTTGATAATTTTTTCAAAGACTTTACCAAGGATGGAGGTGAGACTGACTGGCCTATAGTTGCCCGGGTCCTCCTTCCTCCCCTTTTTGAAAATGGGGACCACGTTAGCCCTTTTCCAGTCTTCTGGGACTTGGCCCGTGCGCCATGAGCGTTCGAATATTCCCGCCAGTGGCTCTGCAATGATGTCGGTCAGTGCCTTCAGCACCCTCGGATTTCCTTCTTTCCATCTTTATACATTTTGTAAAAATCTATTTTTGAATGATCTGGGAGAAAAAGGGAAAGTGAAATGGAAAAAAAAAATATTTTGAAAATGATTTAAAAAATAAAGAAGAATTAAAAAGGAAAGAAGGAGAAAATCAGGTTAGGAAAGGGAAGAAAAAGAGAAAAGAACCCAAACCATATGATAGATGTTAAAAAATAAGTTCTTGAATACTTTTAAAAATAGACAGTTTCACAAAAATTCTATTTGTGCTCAAAGTGTTGACAGAAAACACGTGTGTGTATATCTGCACAACTTGTAGAATTTACATGCATATTTGAAATATCTATATTTTAAAGCACTTCATTTCTAAAGCAGTTATCATCTTGTTTTCAATTCAGACCAGGAATTCTGGGAGCAAAGAACCTGAACTGCTTTGAAACAACTCAACAAATTTTACAGAAGAGAAAGTATGATGGGATTCTTGAACCAAGGGGTGTTACATTTTCAGTTATGGTGACCATAGTTTCTGAGTCTCAAAATGGGACAACCTGAAGAGTGTTGGTGGGTGATGGTTACCTAAATGCTTCCTCTTCAAAGGTCCTCCAACATCCTGCAGTACTCTGCTCCCTATCAGCTATCTTAGGGCCTTGCTCCACAGTAATTTTGGGAGCTTCTGGAGCCCTTAACCCCTGGATTGTCTGTACCTTAACACCTTAAAGTGGTTTTAAGCACTTGTTATGTGGGTCAAAGTTACACCACTCCAGGGCAGAATTATCTCCAATTTGCACAACCCAGATGCTGTTCCATTAAGGTGTGGGCAGTCCCCACAAATATGCAGCTCAAGGTAAAATCCGTCAGTATCCCAGAATGCAGTAGCCCCTCCCTCACCCTCCTATTTTGTGGGTCTTCATACATGCAGTTGTTTAGTGGAGTGGCCTAGGGCCTGGAGCCACACAGCTTTTTCTATTTGCCCCAGTCTCCAGCTCCCTGGTCCAGGAATGACAACCTGGGGAACCTTTCCCCACCAGCACGGAGCCTGTCTGGGTGTGTGACCACTGTGGGATCCCATGCCCCCTCCCCAAGCCTTGGAGAATAGAGGAGAGCATGGCCAATCCCAGAGAGCCCCCAGACCCAGCCAGGCTCCAGCAAGCCATGACCTCAAGCCCCATGGCTCCAGCAGTACCCTGCTCCATGCACTCAATCCACACGCAGCAAGGCAAGAGCTGGCAGTGGCTGCTGCAGGGTGGGGGCAGCCTGCCAGCAAACTGACCAGCTCCAGATCTGGATCATGAGGATGGCCACCCCCAAGGGAAGCTGTGGGCAGCTCAGCCATCCTGCCAAGCCTCAGCTCCATGGAAATAGTCCCATGGGCCAGCTGCTAATTCAGTTTCATGGGAGTTGCTTTGGTTTTTACCTCCATCAGCTCCCACCCACCCTGCAGCAAGCACAGCTTCAGCCTCCCCTTGCTAGCCCAGGGGAGCTAGATACTTAGAAGCCCAGCCTTGGCCTTAGAAGCACAGAGAATCATAGAGAAGTAGGGTGGAAGGGACCTCCCTGCTCACCAGGTCTCTAGTGGCAAGTCCCAGGTGTGCAGGTGGGGGACAGTCAGAGGAGGTTTCTAGACTGAGGGTGTGACTGCTCCAAACTCCAAGCTAGCACTAACACCAATCAACATTTGTGTGGCTCACAGCATAAGGTGTAACAAGGACCTGATATGCTCAGCTATCTCCTAGCTCCAGTCTCAGCTGAGCACACCAGAGAGTAGGGGGCGGGGAAGGAAAGTGCTACAGACTGCCAGAGGACTGGCAATGCCCTATCATTCGCGCTGGCTGAGAGTGCCACTGTTGCATTCAGTTGCAACATTTTGATGCACTCCCATGAGGATAGAAGGGGAGTAGTTGCACATCTGAATGCTACTAAATGATTCTGTTTGAAGTGATTCAAATTTAAGCAGAATTTGAATTGTTTCAGATGCACTTCTAAGTATGCCCTAAGAAGTTTTTTAAAAAGCCATGTTATAATCCCTTTAAAAATTGTTTATCAACAATTTTAATAGACTGCTTATGAAAGAATAAAACACCAAATTCACTGCCTACCCCATTTCGTCTAGTTCCATATTTTTCCATAACACCAAAATATTGTCACTTTGGTACAGTGTAACTAATAGGGTCTGACTTCCAAGTGCATTTGGTTCCTTTCAGATCTTGATCCTTTTGTTCAAAGAACTTTAAATCTGGAGTAAACTCAGGTGTATACATTTTGTATTTTCTATTTATTTTACAGGTATGGGTTTCGATTTATAGCTCCTATCTTCCAGCTGGAAAAGCAGTGGGAACAAGAGTATTTTTCCTCATGGTGATGAGTTTACATATTGCCAGGAACTGATTCAGCAATATTTAGGAGTTATTCCCCTATAGTCACATGGAAGGCCTAAATAATGGCCCATCAGTTCCTCATGAACAATTTGAAATGACATAGACCGTCTGTGCAGTATATTCAGCTGGGGAAGAAGTCAGGCAAGATCCAGACATAAATCAGCAGCTGTTTGCTTTCTGAAGTAGGGTGCAGAAAGTTTTGCTACCATCCAGCAAATGAAAAGTGGTGACATTCATTCTACAGATAGCTTCTGAAATACAGGGAATGGCACGGAACAAATTGTCTAATTTTCTAAGTAGCAAATTGAACAAGCAGATGGTGGATTTCACTGTAGTCAACCAATTAAGTAGCCTTAAACTGGACACTTAACTCTGGAAAATTTGGGGATTCAGAAAATAGTTTGTTGGGGATTGAGAAGAATTATTATATCTATATAAAGGTTCATTTTGTGCGGGCCAGGCACGAACCCGGGCCCTTGGTTGCGCTGCACGCAGGCTGTGGCCGGCAGCCCGGGCACGCCGGGTCGGAGAGGGTGGGCGCCGAGCTAGAATTAGGCACAGACACTTAACGGTTGATTTTAAGATTGTTTACTTACACCGAGATGGTTGCTGTGCAGGCTGGAAACTTGCTTGAGTTGCGGTTACAAACAGAAAACACGAACAATCACGTGGAGTTTGCTAGGCTCCACGCAGACAGAACTCCGGATGTCCAGGACAAGCGCGCCTCAAAATAGAAAACTCGTCGATACGTCTTATAGAAAGTTACCGCTCGAAGACGGGAAGAGGTGGGCGGTGGATCAGGCCGCCAAACTCCTCTGAGTAACACACAGGGCTTCGATGACCCTGCCGCGCACCCAAAGTCCCCACGAGATGGATGTGGAGTCCTCTTCAGCTTGGGCGGAAACTGCTCAAGCCTCTTATATGGCTAGCAGGCCAATCGCTAGCCGCCACATGGGAATAATTTAGAACTAGCCAATAGTGGGACACGAATTTGCATGCGAAGAGCGGGAACTCCTTCGCACCGTGCATTTCTGTGTTGCAAAGGAAATGCACCCTGCAAAGACAGCTGCAAAGTGGCGGGAACTCTCTCCTTTGCACGCGGGTTCTCTGTGCAGCAGAACTCCACCGTGCAATGAAGCTGTAAACCCACGGGGATAATTCTTAGTGCCGAAACACACACAAAAAATCAGACCTTTGGGTCATGACACATTTTACTTAGAATGTTTTATCTTGGAAATTTGAAAATACTTTTTTCATACTTCTGTGCTTATTTAGCTAAGATGCATTAGTAAATGTGGTTTTCTGTTTGTTTTTTACTGCTGCACCTTTCTTGGTTGATTGTTGCTAATTGATTATGACTGGTTTTGGGGTGCACAGATGCAAAATATTGATGTGGGTTGGCCTTTCCTTTACAGGAGATTACATGAGTGAAAATGATTAATGAATGAGGGAACCTGTAAAAATAGTAAACTTCTTAAGATTAGAATAAAAAGTAAGAATATTAAATAGTGAGGTTTTTAAGAGATACATTTATAAAGGGAAAGGGGAAGTCTGGCATGGTTTCTAATGCAAGTTGTAATCTTTCTTTTTGACTGTCACTGTCTTTAAAATAGCTTAACACACTCAGCACCTCTCCATGGTTTTCATTTTATTTTTATAGCCATTTTAACACTGGTTGATCCTCTTTAGCTTCTTGCTCCCAATATTTGTTATATGGTGATAAAATAATAAATTATTATAAAATTTAATGTCATCTGTAGAGTCCCAGGTAGTAGATTCTACCTTAGAGGGCGCATCCAGATGAGCATGGTTGTGTAGTACGTGGCACCGCAAACATGTTTTCATCGTTGTGTACTGCACAGTCTTGTGTTCTCCACACTGCAAGGGTGTACTGCCCGAGCATGCACTGCTCCATTTTTTTTTTCTGTGGGTTTTTTTTCTAGGGGTCAAAAAAAAACAGGGAAAAAAATGGAGCATTGCATGCTTGGGTAGTATGTACTGCTGAAAAGTGGAGCCAGGCTGCCTGGAACCGTGCTGCAGCTGCTGGCCAGGCTCTGCCCAGCAGGATCCCTGCAACTGCAGCCTTGGTAGGCCACCAGGACCCCAAGTAAGTCTGATGGGGCCAGCACAGTGCTGGCCCCAGCCTCCCCTACTGCCCCTGGGGTAACTTGCCATGTGCCAAAGCATGTGTGGCACAGGCGTTCGCCAGGGATGAGTAGCGGCGGCGCAAGGTGCACCATCTCTACTTGTCCCAAGGGAACCAAATGTTGATATGCATCTGCACACACCCAGAGGGGGCATCTACATATTCATTAATGCACCATAGTTACTACGCATTAAGTTTAGTACTTGTATAATCAAGTACTAAATCAATGCACAATAACCAGAGTTAGTGCACAGTAGTGTCAGCACATTCCTTTTTAGTGACTTTTGTTCTGTGATGTGCTACTGTGCAGTATTATTAGGGTACTGTTCAGTTAGCATCTCGTGTAAATGCGCACAGGGGGTAAAAAAGACTAATGATACTAGTAACAATAAAATTGTTGTGATTGTTATATGTGGTAAAAAGATAGTGACAAAACTCAGACTGGGTCACTTGGAGACACCTGCGTAGGCACACATGACAGACAGGCACCTAACCACCCTTTTAAAAATCTTGCTTTCTGTCTTTTCTAGCTCATTCACTGCCTTCCCAGCCCTGGACTGAGCTTTCCCTGCAGGGCTGGCTGTTACCATGGCGGCAGCAGGCAGCCCTGCAGAGCATGTGTAGGTATGAATGTTTGGCACAGCTCTAGAATTTTAGGTAGACAATATAATTACCCAGTCATTCAATACAAAAATGTGCCTTTGCCTTAGTTCCTGCTTTCCTACTGCGAGAGCACTGAGATTGTAGAACAGCTTCTGAAAGCTAATTTGAGATCAGCCTGCAAACTAAAATCGATTCTTGATTTTGTTAGCTCTGTTCTGTAGACTAAAGCTGGATACAGACATGCTGCAGGGGTTTAGGTTGTAGCCGTGTTGGTCTAAGGATATAGGCAGACAAGGTTCCTTGGGTGAATTTGATATCTTTTATTAGACCAACCTAAATGGTTGGAGAATAGTTATTAAGCAAGCTTCATTACATGTTTACCAGTATAAGTGATCGGAAATTGGTCTATATCTGTAACAGAACAGAAGTTTGGCGCACATAGGGCGTGTGTAGAAGAAACAGGCCCTAAATTGAAGTGGTGAGTCTTTAAAAACACTGCGTCAATTTGGGGCCAAGTAAACCCCCGTGTTGTGCACATACCCATTCACTTACCAGCCTCTCTGGCAGCAGGAAGGTGAGGATGAGCTGCTGGTGGGCAGAGCAGTCCCTGGGCTGTGGGGGGGGGGGGGGGTGCTTCCCTCTGTGGCAGTGGCGGCCCCCCAAGGCGGTACCTGCTTGCAGGCACCTGGCTCAGGCAGTCCTGGTGGGGACCGCAGCTGTGGAAGGAAGCACTGATCCCCGCCCCCCCCCCCGCCCCCCTTCCCCCAACAGCTTAGGCAGGCAGGCAGGCTCCAGGAAAAAAAAAATCACCATTTTTTTTTCCCCTTGGGTGGAGCCTGCCTTCCCGGGCTGCTGCCAGGCTGCCTGCAGGACTTCCTGCAGAGCCCAAGGTGCACGGAGCCCAGTGATTTGCTCCATGGCTGTAGGACAGCAAACTGAAACTCCTCAGAGAAGTTTTAGTTTGCTGCACCCCAAGTCATTTAAGGCATATTATACAGCCGAATTTGTTACAGCAGCTGGAATAACTGCGCAATACACCACTGACCCATGCAAACACCAACATCATTAAAGCGGTGCAAAAGCATTTGACCTTCTTTAAAGTGTTGTGTACACATGCCTCTCATTTTGTCTACACACAGCCATAGACTGATTTAAAATGGCAGAACCCGGGCTAAGATTTGCCTCTCTACTAAAGGGCAAATGTGCATTCTGCTCACTACCAATCTAAACTGCACTGCTTACAGAAAATTGTGCAACTTAGATTGATTCCACCTTGGGCATTTTGAATCTCTGAACCAAGCCTAAGAGTTTTATTTGGGAAAGTTTCTGAGCACCCACAGTCCCCCACAGGTCTTAGTAGGAGTTGCAAGCATTCAGTATGTTCAGTCAGGTCCACAGTTTTTGCCAGTTAACTACGAAAGTTATGAAATGACCAAACTTTAACAAAAAGGATCTGATCTTGAAATCATTCAAATGCTGTTTATTACTGTAAGAGAAAGAGAAGAAAGACCTTTGGAGTTCTGATTTCATCTTAATAAAAGGCATCCTGTAATTGGACCGGTGCATAGCCTTAACCAGTGTCATCTCTCACATGTGCAAGTTTCTTGAAGTCTTCTAATGGATTGCTTTTAGTTCTAGCATTACAAAAAAACTACCATTACTTTTACTGTATTGACATCAAATATAAAATTGATAACAATCTTTGAGAAGAACAGATGGGCATGTTATATAGTTCTGACCAATGCAGATTAGACACTATAAAAACAAGTCATTATAAAATCCATTAGAGCTTTCTGTTACCATTTGCAATGATATTCTGCGTAGCTGCACTAAACCAAAATATCCCTGGGACTTGCATTACAGAGTTCTTATCCTAATAGGGTAGTATGATATTAGCAGCAATATAAGTGAGTCAGAGGAAAGAAATTCTATATAGGTGTATACTTGAGGGATTTATTATTAATTATTTAACATTTATATAAGAGTATCTCTTAGTGCTTTCAATTAGGTCACAGCCCACTGTGCAAGGCACTGTACTGATGTAGGGCAGATGTCCCAAAGTACTTTGATGATCTGAATTCTATCAATGGTGAATAGTGTAGGATAAGGGAATAAATAGATGATATCCAGATATCACCACTCAGATATTAAAATAGGACTGTATATGCATACAAAGAAAGGATAAAGAGAAGCCTGTGGTTTTGTGCCCTATGAAACAACAATAAAAGGAACAGAACAGCAATCAGGAATCAGTATGTCTAATAAAAACCTATTCTCTCCTCTGTGAAGTCCCTTTCCTTCAGCACTTACTTCCTGTAAATAGAAGCAAGGATGGCTCTTGGAAATCACAGGGACTGCTTGGGGTTGTTCACTAAATGGAAAAAATTGTTGATGAAAAACTGTATGTTTCAATGCTAATAATTGAAAGGATGTCTGTATCATGCTTCAGATGTGCCTTGGTGGGGGAAAACCAGCCTTGTTCTGCATGGTTACATGAGAGTTTTGCATTTGAACTGCTAGGAGTAGGTTTCCATGGACTCTAACATAAAAAAGGGAAATGTGAACCAAGCATGCCAGTAAAGTTCAGCAAAAATAATATGAGCTGAAAACAATAGATTTTTTTCCCCCTACAGTTCTGTTTGCAGTATGTAATTATCATGCACTGGTTGGCAATCCTGCAATAATTAGACAAAACAGCATGACTTAAAGATGCATCATCAGTCTTAGCCTGGAATTTCCATGTTTTTGCTGATTTATGCTAACTTCATCACTGCTTAAATATTGGTATGTATGCTTGTGAATGTTTTTAAAAATTGAGAAAAAATGCACTTTTAAATAGACTGGAATGCATCCCTTAATCCATAGTATATGTAGATGATTTGATTGTTAAAAATCTATGAATTGTGGAATCACATATTTAAAACAACATAGAGTATGGATTATTGAACTTCAGTTGCAGTGGCTCTTATCTATAGTATAAATCTTTGCCTTCAAGATCATTTAAAATAATACATAAGACACATTACTTCTGTTATGTCAGGACAGCTGTTATGCATAATAAAAATCTTAGGATCTCCTTGCCTGGAGGGTGAAGCTGTTGTAACATGTGAATATAGCCACTTTTCCAAACAAAAGGGTATAAGGTTCATGGCACACATGCAAGTGAAGGCACAATGGGATCTGATGTGGGATCCCCACAGTCATGCTTCCTGCCATGACATGTGTAAATAGCAGGAGTCATGATTCTGAGATCCTTCATCAGATCTAATCATGCGTTATTGCTGGTGCAGAGGGACCCCAGGATGGGCTTCTCCTGTACTGGCATGTAGTAAGTTCCCACAGCTAGGAGCTCAGTCAGTTTATGGGACTCCCAACAGCAGGTGTGTCCCATGCACTCCTATGGCTGGGAGGACCCAAATGATCTAAGCTCCTTGTAGTAGGGGCACACCCTGTGGCTGGGAGCCCCAGTCCAGCCACATATTGAATTAATGGCATGATAGGAACCAACCACAAAGTCATTACACATTTTTTGTACACTCCTTTTGTAGTTTCCACACTGTCATGAGCCTTGTTGCATAACCTACAGACTATTGACCAGTGGCGCCAACTATTCTCTAGTAAGGGGTCAGCAACCTATAGCATGGAGGCCAGATTTAGCCCAGATCCAGCTCAGTCCAACTGGTTTCATCTGGCCTATTAAGCTGGGACCTTAGCAGCAATTCAGCTGCTACAGAAGTGGCAGCTGGGTTGGAAGAGCAGCCAGCTGGCAAGCAGCAGCCCACCTTTGAAGCAAGCTATTGTTTTGGTCCACCTCTCCTAAAAGGCTGCCGACTCCAGCTCTAGCATGAAATAAAATCCTAGTGAAGATAAGACAGTTGTAGCTTTTCACCTGTATTAGCAGGTCAAGATAAGTGTAAGACTCCTCCAGTCTTTTACTGAAGCTGCTAACATGTAAAAATCCTTATCTCTAATATTTTACCTTAAATTAGTGACTGTGTCAACCAACTTGAGATAAGAACACATTTTTACCTAATGAAGATACAGCTCACTGTGGTTCTACAGATGAGCATCAAGTGGAGAGCAAGTCTTCAGAAGTGCCTTTATCCAGCCTTTTAAATTTGCATCTGTAGTTGTAAGCATGTAAAATAAAACATTGTGTAGTCACTGTCTTTATTGCCTACAGGTCAGATAACTGAATACTAGGGCTGACAGTTTCAGAGCAGCCTAAAGGATGTTAAAAGTCTGATTCCCATTTAAACTAGCATTGAAAACTTCAATTTGTTTGGAGGCAGAACACGGAGGCAGGTTGATCTGGGGGGAGATTGTATGTAAAATTATAGGAGTTAAGTTTGAGGCTGGTTTTGTACATGTATCCCAATCATAAATGTATGAAGTGAAAATATTTTGTATGCACATACACATAAAATAATAATAAATCCTGCACAAATCCATGCTCCTGTCCTAAAGGATTGTTGATACAGTAAAAAAGAAATTACATTTTGTTAGGCCTGTTATAGGGGAATCCTAAATCATTGTCTAGCCTCCAAATATCAAATCATTTGCATTCCACTAGACCTAAAAGTATTGGGCTGTATGTACTCAGATATAATACCACCACTTGTATCTGGGTAGGGAAAAAAATCTTGATTAGTGCAAAGGGCCCTAGAAGGCTCACTATTGGTAATCATGTATAGCCCTCTACAGCATAATATATTGAGTCCCTAATGCAGAAGTATACAGATTCCTGCTACCTAATTCAGTTAAGGTCCAAATTATAACCCAACTTCAAATCCTTGTTCCCAGAGCAAGGTAACTCCTGCCTGTTGCCTTCATTACTAGTACTTTGGCATGTGGTATAAGCTCAAATTGTTAAATCCCAATCTCTTCTGTAACACCTAAAGTCACCTAATGACACCCTTAGTCTTGTCTTGTTGGTTGTATTCAAGCCTGCCTTCTCCAGTAGCTGAAGCAATAACAGGTAATCACTGTCTAAACCCCTGATCTTACTATTGGCACCATTCCCATGCCAAATACTTAACCCAGAGGCAACTGGATGGCCTGCAACCAATCCCTGGTCCTTAGCTGGGCAGTGTGAGTGCTGCCTTTGGAATGGGAGCTCCCTCATGTAGGCTATAGAAGCTGGTGGCGGGAATTTCTCCTTATCCTCCAGCCAATCAGGGCTCTGTTTCTGCAGGGGTAAGGGCTGGCCCTTTTCTAATGCCGGCATGTGCATGAGGAGTGAGGGAACCATGCAATCTAGCTCTTGGGGCTGTCAAGTCACTTTTTCCTCTTTCACTTCACTAAAAGCTTATGCATTAGACCAGAGTTCTCAGAACAATTGATCGAGTAAATAAATTAGTTGCAAAAAGGGTATTTTAAAAATTATTTCAATCCATAGTTTGAGGTAACCCTCCCATGGGGCTCTAAACTGCATGTCACCATTCTGTAATGGAGCAGAAGACAGAAATAATATGTATTCCTTCCTCACATCATTGGCATATTTATCATGCCGTTAGTACCTATTGGCTCTAGGATGATTAATTACAGTCTTCTTTTAAACCCTTCCTCCTGCTCATTAGCTTAAAAGCAGTGGTTAGGTGCTTCGGAGCAGACAAGTGTCTGTCTTGAATAATGCGAGGGTACAGTGTTAAAACCAAGTATGATACTGATCTACTCCAGGGCTATCCAATGGCAGCTTGTAGGCTGCATGTGGCCCATAAGGGGTTAAAGACCCCCCACCCCTTTCCAAGCTTCTGTCTGGCCTCTGTTCCCTCCATTACTCTGGCTGGAACAGCAGCTGGAGTCTCTGAGCTCCCATCTGGCTGCTGTTTCTTGCCCCTGAGCCAGGAGAAAGGGCAGTGCAGCTGTGCAGGGAGCTGAGGGTGAGGCTGGGGCATGTGGTGCATTGAAGAGTTGGGTAGGGGAGGTTGTGGGAGCAGGTGTGCCCACATAGGTGTGCAGTGCAATGGCGGTGAGGGAATGGGAGCGAACAGTGAACCAAAGGGGCACCCATGTGGACAGGCACTGTAGTGGGGGGGGGGGGCATCATGGACATATGCTGTAGTGGTGGTGTGGGGGTGCAGGCATGCAGTGCATGGTGGGTGCTGCAGGTACATGATCGGGGGGGTGTCACAGGCATGTGATGCAGCAGTGGGAAGGTGCACCTATGGGGTGTGTTGTCTGGGGAGGGACTGTGGCTTGCCCAGGTGCAGCCTATGGGGTGTGCAGCCCCTGCTGGTACAGCCCATGGGGTGTGTGGCCCCCAGCCACTTCTAAGTTGGGCAGTCATGGTCTAATCCAGCTCCCACTTACGTCACTGGCAGGATTTCCTTTGACTGTCATTAGAGTTGAAATGGAGCCTAAGATCTAGGTCAGCAAAATGCTTAAGCATTTGCTTAGTTTTCAGGATGTGTCTAACTTGCATCATGTCTTCAGTTAAGATGGGGCATTTTGCTGATACAGAACCTTTATAAGTATATCCTGGGGAGGGCAACATTCAAATTGGAGTGCTGCCTTCCTTTTAGAATTCTTTGTACCAGCAATCCATCCTCAGAATATATAATACAAGTATGACTATTCCCATAATAGTCTCTTTCACAAAAGGAAAGGGACAGGGAGGAACAGGAAAAAGGAGGATATTCATTCCATTTAGTAAGTACTTTATTAAAATGCTAAATGTCTTTGAATAGCCTAATTCTGAAAGTTTACAATGACACTACTTTCTTCCCAGTCAGCGGTATAACAAGGCTCACTGACTTACCCTACGTTTAATCATGAGTGATAAGAAATGGAGAAGCTGTTCTACTAGTTTCATAGCCTCCTTCATTCACAAAGTTAAATCTTTATTCTAAGAGGAAGCATGTATAAGTGGCAGAATACTTTTAGGGCCAGTTGGCAGCATTTACCAGTTGCAGCTCACTTACCAGAAATAGTTTTCATATCTTATTGATTCACACTTGAGAGACTCTTTCAATTTCCTTGGATGCTTTAAACTAGATTCTACTTTCAGTTCCACTGGTACAATTGTCTTGAACCAGGGTTCACTGCCAATCAGCCCCACCCGGTGCTAAATATAAGCACCTTAGGTAAAACAATATTTGTGTATTAGTCTCCTCATTCAGGCTAGATTTGTGAGTGTCTTCATAAATTGGAGAAAACAGTTATCAGAAAAGTACCAAATTTCTATGCAGGAAAGAAATTTGGAAATGTAAGTTAAGAATTAAAAATGATTTATACTGCAAATAAGATATAAGTATTGACATAGCCCAGACATGAAAATTCAGCAAAAATATAGCCATGAGGACATCCTAGGCACTGGGATAGACTAATATTTCTGGTGGGTTTAGCTAAGAAAATTGTTTACTACGCATGCCTGTGTGTTTATCTATGATGCCTACCATCATGACAGTAGGGCAGCTCTGCACCCTGGGAGGTGGCTCCACACAAAACAGCACCATCTGCCATGCTGCCAGTGGAAGTAGTTATTTTTACAGCCCCTTAAAGACAGCGCATGGGGCTGCTGTCTCAGTCATCCCCACCTCAGTTATGCTACTGCACTATGATATCTGTGAGATTTCCAAAATGTTGAAGTGGACAGATAGGTGGAGAGTAGGGGTGTGTGAAACAGGCCCTACTGGATTCAGATTCGGCCCAAACTGGGGACAGGGATTCAATTAGTTGATTCAGATCACTGTTCCCGATTTGATTCAGCCAAATCCAAATCTGAAGATTCGATGCTGATTCAGAGAATCAACAGTTCGGATGTAGACACAGCTTTAAATGCTTTTTCTACATATCTTGAGGTGCCAGGCACAGCTCATGAATGCTGTAATGCTAGGGCGGATGAAGCATCCCACAGGAGCACGGGGGAGGGGTGCCCAGCGTGCGCCCCGGTGGACCCAGAAGTGGACTGGAAGTGCTTCTGGTCCACTTCTGGGTCTGCTGCCAAGTACTCTGGGGACCCCCCCTGCATTTCTATGGGACACTCCACGAGCCCCACCATCACAGCGTTCATGAACCGCTTGCTACCTTGAAGTATATAGAAAAAGCATTTAAAGCTGTGTCTATGTCCAAATCTCTGAATCTGTCTGAATCAATACGGAGGGTTCCTATTTGATTCAGAAAGATTAAAGGGTCCTCTGATTTGATTTGGATTTGGAGATTTGGCCACTGAATCAGGCCGAATCTCCGCCGAATCAAATCAGAGACTGAAGCTTCACACAATCCTAGTGGAGAGTCCAGTGAACTCTTTTGTTGGGGGAGTTACTACAGCAAGGCCCTGTCAAAACTGAGTTTTGCATTTTCTTTTCCAAAGGTGCTGATGGTCATGATCATAATTTGTCAGTCATGTGCCTTGGATTTGTTGGATACACAAAGAATAAGCAGTATGACCCATTTAAAATAATCAAGATATTTTGTTTTTCTTTATGAACTGAGGGCCAGACTATGATAATAGTACCTCAGGCCGTGAGTAGACAATGAGAATGTCAGTGGTGTAAAGAACTACTCAGTCAGCATGTCTACACATGCGCCTAACTGCACAGTAGTTACTATGCAATCGTTGCGTTGTTATTGCACAGTCCAAGAAGGGTGAAGTGTAGTTTGCCATATCACCATTATGAACATGTAAGAGCCTTTACACTTGAGCCTAGTGGGTGCATCTACATGAGACGCTATGTCACTGTAGCAGCAAGCTACAGCAATGTAGCTCATTGCTATGGTAATGCAGTGTTGGCAGACATGAACTGTGACACCAACACTACTGCACAGTACTAACAAGTAGCTCATTGCTACTGAGCAGTAGGGTTGGAAATGCAGTAGCAGCCACTAAATGACTGTGCAGTAGTTGCTACTACTGTGCAGTTCCAGTGGCACACAGGTAATTTCCAACCGTACTGTACAGTAACAATGAGCTATTCATTGCTACTGCAAGGTAGTGTTGGTGTCACGGTTGGTGCTACATTGCCATAGTGATGAGCTACAACACTGTAGCTCATTGCTATGGCAACGTAGCATCTCGTGAATATGCATCCAGTAGGCTCAAGTGTGAGCACTCTTAAATGTTCATAATGGTGCTATGGCAAACTACATTTTGCCCTTCTTGGAAAATGCCATGTTCCATTTAGAGTGAGGTAGAGGTTCTTTTTTGCATTCTTTAAGAAAGGAATAAAGAACATTCCCTGGGATAGTGGGTATTTAAATGAACATATGCAGGCTGCCCTCTACAGGACAGAACCAAAAACTATTGATTGCATGTCATAAGCATTGCACCCTTACTTTTAAACTGGGGAGATCAGAGGTCTGGTTCTGTCTTAGCATATAGCCAGCAAGTTCCAAGTGAAGATGGTGTAATGATGGGACAGTGTAGTGGCTACCATGACATTGCTTGTTTGCTGTGGATGCATTATGGCATTTGGGGTTTAATGCATCAGCCTAGTCAGGATAGATCACTTCAAATGAGAATTCACTGGAGAGACGACATGAAAAATAACCCCTAAACTATTTTATGAATAATCTGTGCTCACAGTCGGGGCTTCTGTGCATCTTTCTACTTTTATTCTAAGCACTATTCAGAAAGCTCTACCTCATTTTGTAGAATAGCCTCATAAAGGCTATGGGAGGGCACTGATTTGTGAAATCAACCCATAGTGCTCAGTGTGGTGCTTGCAGTGGGACTGCTGCGTAACAGCATTCTTACTAATCAATTCTCTTCAGTCAACTAGATGTCATAGATGTTATGTAAATAAATGCAAGTTTAAGAGTGTTCTTCACTGAGCAGTTAAATCTATCTTCTTTCCCACTCCACCATGAAATCAGCATGCATGTTAACAGATATCAAACCCACCTTGTGCTAATGACTTTTCTTGTTCACTTTATTGCTGCAGTGGAGAACATAGCAGAAAGAATAAACAGGGATAAATAGTTTGCTCTTTCTGAAGAACATATTAAAAGTCTGATACCCTAGTGGGAACCTGATCACTATCATGACCATAATAAAGAAGTGTAATTTTAAAGTCGTGATAGCATCTCTACAGGCATACCAAGACAATCAGGAAGAAATAAGCCCCTCCCACATATGCCCAACATGCCTGTGCTACATGCTGAAGAAATGCAATGAAGTTATTATTAAAATAGAGGTGAGTACACCCAGTGGCACTCTTGGGAGCTTTCCCAAGACCTGACAGCATATCTGACAGTGTATCTGACAGCATATTCTGACAGCATATCTAGGCACATGCCAAAAAGTGACTAGACAACTTAAAAAAAAAAAACGGTTCCCGTGAAGCAGGAGCAATTGGTTGGGTTTGACTTCATAGTGGTGATCATAGGAGTGCTGCAAAGGAGGTATAGACTTACCCTAGCCTTGTTGTGTAGCTTCCACTGTCAGCTCTTGACCTATCTGTCTCCCTTCATTTGAATTAAAGCCCCTCTATGTATAGCTTTTCTTAAACACAATCCTCATGCAGAAAGTATTATTTTGTGTTTATAAATTTGAGGTTGATTGTACAAGTTGTTTGCGGCAAGGTATTAACAAGTGGCGTTTGAAATCACTGATGAACTCTTGGTCCCATAAAAGTCAATGATAAGCTCACTTTGACTTCAGGAAAGCCAGAATTTCAACCAGAATGTCTGGTTAAGCTCAACTCTGTGAATAACAAGATCACCTTTAAAAAAATAATAAGCAAACCCTAAAATGCTCAGAAAACAGTGGATCTTCTGTTCTGGCTCTGGCAAAAGCAATACTATTTATTATGCTGGTATAAGACAATACATGAATACCTATCTCTCATATGAAACTTTAACACCAGACCTCAAAGTGCTTTACCAAGGAGGTCAATATTCTTGTCGACATTCTTACAGATGGGGAGATTGGGGAATGGAGAAGTGGAATGATTTACCCCAAGTTTCCTGTGGCAGAACTGGGGAATAAAGCCAAAATTTCCTGAGTCACAATCCAGTACTCTACAGAATTAGGCATGCAGTAGGCACTTCTACATGTGTGCTTTAATGGCCATTAACCTATTTTAATGCACATTAAAGCATCACAAAAAAACCCATGTGCTTTGACTAATGCATATTAAACCAGGCTAATGCACCTTTTTCTAGTACCTCACAATGGAGGGTGCCTGTACACAAACACAGAGGCTGTTCCAATGTGCTTAATTACAGCACACCAAAGCAACTAATCAAGTCTGCTCGAGCATGGTAATTATTATGCTCTAGCATCCTCCCACATCTCATGCATCAGTGTCCCCATGCTTAAAAATGGCGGTGGGGGCACTTGAACTAAAGCTCATTGAACAAGTGCCCCCGCTGCCATTTTTAAGTGCAAGGACACTGGTACATGAGACACTGCAGCGCTTTAATTAGAAAGGCTCTCAGCTCACATCATTTAAATAAAAAAACCCCTTTGTTTTGCAGTGAAAATAAGACACAGGCATTGGGAAGCAAGGTATAGTGAGGGGAGGCTTCAGGTCACCCCAACTTCCACCCTGCAGTCACCATAGTCCTTCTCCTAGCACATGATCCTTCCTTAACAAATGAATCATTCCAGCCAGGGGTGGATGGTGGCTAAGCTCTGGTTTCAGCCTCAAGCTTTGGTCTAAAGCTAGAGCTGAGCCACTGCTTGCCCCAGATTGGTACTTGAATGCAAGATGAGGCTTTTTTCCCCCATGCAGATTAGATTAGATTTCAGTAAATACAGGAAATGCCACTATCTTTGTGCCTTCCTATAACAACACTGTTGTAGAAACAAAGGCAAGGATGACAAGTTGTTGTCTGCTCTTTGTTGCTGCTTTTCGTCAATCTATGTAAAGGCAACACCATAGGCATAACTAGGAATGTTGGTGCCCTTTGCAGAAATGCCCAAGAGCAGATGGCGGGGTGCAACGTGGTTATCTCCCCATGAATGGACTGTTGCTGCTGTCACAGTGCAGGTCCTCTGGGGCCTTTCTAAAGCAGCACCCAGGGCTGTCCCCACTCCTCCATCCCTAGTTACACTACTGGGCAAAACTATAGAATGGGTGATGCTCCATTCCACCACCAAGACTAGCAAAGTCGCTGACTATGTGACTCCCATAATAAACCACAAGCTCTTATTCTGAGCATTCCTGCTCCGGAAGCATCTTGTAGAGTTTCTAGGCTTTAATGTGGCTGACCACAAGCTTTTCCACTTAAATTGGTTCAACTGTTTCCTATCCAATCCACTTATCGTTATGCATAAGGTTTTTCTGTTATGAAAGCCACGACCAAAGTTCAGCTTAAACTGTCATTTCCAATGTTAGGCCAGATACAGGAAAAATAAAATATACTTCACAGCCAGTTGTTAAAGCCAAACATTATGGTCTGTATCCTTTTTGCCAATAGGCACATGTACATTGGAAACCAGTAGGGCTGTGTGAAGCTTCGGTAGCAGATTCAATTCAGAGAAGATTCGGTCCAATTTGGGGACTGAATCTCTGAATCCAAATCGAATCAGGAGACCAAGTAAAAGCTCCAAATCGATTTGAAGCATCTGAATCAATTCAGAAAAGTTTCGGAAAAGATTCAGGCAATTCGGAGATCTGGTCATAGCCTAAACAAGCAGCTGACAGCTGCCTCCAGCTGGTAAGTCTATTGGGGTTGGGGGAAGGAAGGAGCGTGGGGGAGGGAGGGATTGGGGCTGGGACAAGCTGCCCAACTGGGGCAGGGCTGTGGGTTACTCAGTGTGGGGAGTGGCAGGGGGCTCAGGATGTGAGTGCGGCAGCACTGGGAGCAGGGGCTCTGCCTTGCTGCTGCTTGCCCAGCCAGGGCAGGGGTGGGGTCGGGTGGGATGTGGAAGCGGCTCACTCCAGGCAGAAGGGGGCAAACGACAGCAGGGCATAGCCCCTGCTCCCAGCACTGCTGTGCCCTCATCCCATGCCTTCTGTGCTGGCTGGCAAGTGGCAGCAGGGAAGAGCCCCCACTCCCAGTGCTGATGCAGGTGGAGGAGGGGGCAATCCCCACTCCCCCCCCCACTACCCCAAGCTGTGCGAGGGCACTCTGCCATGAGTGCCCAGAGGCCCCAATTGCTTCTCCTGCAACCAGTGATTTCAGAGCTTTAAAAAAATTTGTAAAAAGGCCTGCACTTACCAGCTCTGGCACTGACAACTGGGGCCTCTGAGGGCTCATGGCAAAGCCCCCCTGGCAGTGGGGAGCATCAGGGATCGCCACCCCCCCTTGGCACCCATGTGGCAGCTGCCCCATGGCGCAGGTGCAGTGCAACTCAGCAGGGCGCCTTGCACAGTCCCGGAGCTGGGACAGCTCATGTCAGCCAGAGCCTGGCAGCACTCACCCCAGTGGCCCTAGCTCCCAGACAGCACGTGGCATCATGCCGAGCCACACAGCACCCGTGCCATGGGGCAGCTGCCATGTGAGTGCCAAGTGGGTGAGGCATTCCCCGCTGCCCCACACTGCATGGGGGGCTCTGCCACAAGTCCTCAGAGGCTCCCAATCACCGCTGCCAGAGCTGGTGAGTGCGGGGCTTTTTTTTTAAAGCTCTGCACTCACTGGCTATAGGAGCAGCGATTGGGGCCTCTGGGCACTCATGGCAGAGCCCCCCCACATGGTGGGGGCAGTGGGGAGCAGCAGGGATCTGCCCCCCCACCTGGCACCCACACAGCAGTTGTTGCATCACGTGGTTGCAGTGCAGCTCGACAGGGTACCGCACACTGTCTGGGAGCTGGGACAGCTCCATGTGTCAGCCAGAGCCTGGCACCCCTCAGCCCCAATGACCCCAGTTCCCAGGCAGTGCGCAGCACCCTGTTGAACCATGCTGCACCCATGACATGGGGTGGGGGAGCTCTGCCATAAGCGTCCAGAGGTCCCAGTTGCCACCTCTGCAGCCAGTGAGTGTGAGGCTTTTTTTTTTTTTTAAGTGCTGGGACTAGGCTGGGGCTGGGTGTCAAATGGGGCCAGGCAGGGTAGCCATGGGAGCTTCTACTGCAGCTCCCCCCACCTGGGGAGAGGCAGGCACAACTGGAAGAGCCACGGGAGAACCTGCAGCTGACCAGCTGTGCCCATCTCTCCCCAGCCAATCCGTATCACCAAATCTCTCCAAATCAGCATTGAATCATCTGAAGCTGATTCAGCCAAATTGATTCAGGACAGTGATCTGAATCTCCGAATCGAATCATTGGCCTCTGAATTGGTTGAATCCGAATCTGAATCCGAATTGAATACTTCCCGATTCACACAAGCCTAGAAACCAGAACTCTTATTTGTATAAAATTATAAAAAACTATAGCTTTGGGATCCAGTTTTGAGCTCCTCTTGGTTTGGAGTTGGTACAAACTCCTAGCTTGGTGAAGTTTTGCAAAACCCAACGACAGGTGGGGCAAAAAGCACTATGGATGTGTACAGTCATTCACTGCACCCAGTCTATGTTCACACAGCTTGCTTTAGCAGAAGTGGCATGTGCAGGCCTTTGGCAGTCTCAGGAGATGCACGGGGAAACTGTGGTTACTTAGAGGAAGGGTGGGTGGCACTGAGGACTGGCTAGCAGGTCAGGGGTGGGGGTTGGCAGGATCAGAGAGGGAACTGGTGAGTCTGCAGGGTGGTGGATTGGTGGCTCAGTGGGGTGGGTTCTCTCTCCAGGGGTTGGAGGGTCAGGGGCCTAAAAATAGCTTAGGCAGAGTCAGTGGGATAGGAAGAACACAGCCCCAGGGCTGAAGCAAGTGGCTGGGCTTTCCCAACCCAGGGGCTGAACTCCAAGGGTGACTGCTCCAACACATTGTAATTTCAGCATGTCAGAGCAGACTCAATTAATCAAGTCTGCTGGAGCGTGCTAATTAGTGTGCTCCTGTCAACCCCCACATCTCATGTATCAGTGTGCCCGTGTTTCCAACTGGCAGTGGGGGGGTGCTTTAACTAAAGCTTGTTCGATGAGCTTTAGTTAAAGCACCCCCACTGCCATTTTAAAGCGCGGAGATGCTGATACATGAGATGCTATAGGCACTTTTAGAGCTGCTGTAATTAAAGTGCCCTTCCCACCCGCCCACCTGGAGCACACGTAAAAATGCCTCAAATGCTTACAGGTGTTTGACAGATTGGCTTAACCTGTTCCTGATCTAAATTAGTTCACCCCTTGAGGTGAAATAACTTACATCAGGCCCACCATTTTTTGCCCCAAATGCTTGTGCAGATGGGTGTTTAGATCAATCTAACCCTAATTAGATCCATCTAAATGTAATACCTGTATGTACCCTATGTAATCAGAATAGTAGCATTTTACATCTGCTGTGCTCCAGTGCAACTGATGATATAAGATTCAAGGATAAGAGAAGCAGGATGGGGGTTAAATAATAAAAATTTATATCCATATATGCTGCTTGGTATGTGGAGGGTATAGGTGTTGTGGGCCTGACCACCACTGCATTATGTCAGTTTTATACTGACATAATTTATGCCCATGTAAACATGGGATGATAAAGCATTGGTGAATCAGAAGCATTAGCTATGCCTCTTTTCAGTTTTGTCATGCACTATGAAAGGCATAGCAACACCTTATTGTCATAGCAATCAAAGAAAGAACCCCTAAAAATGAAACGGTAGGGATGTCAGAATAGGGGAAAATGATAATCAGTGTAATCTTTGATTAATACAGTTACATGGCAATGATCTGGTCTGAAGAAGAAATTGATTGGAATGCTGATTTTCAATAAGAAGGGCCTGTGACTTATTTGTTAAGAAATAAAGAGGCTGAAACTTTCTTGGATCCTCTAATGATGTATTTTACACGTGTATTGCTATCCATAGTACCTAGTATACAGTTGGGATGGGGGGGGGGGGGGTCTTTTGAATTGGAATCCATTTGCTGCAACTCACGTAAGAGTGTTTATGTTATTGTTGCTTTCTGCATAACACTAACTGCTCATGGGCCTCTTGAGCCCTTCAGAACTAAGTATACCTGGCCTGGAAAAAATATAAAAACCCCCATGTACAAGAGGATATAATAGCTGGGATTAAAGCACTGTAAAAAAATCCCCTCTAAAGTAACAGTACATGATAGTTATAACACATGGCTTAACATAGCTTGTGTTTGTCATCTCTTAGCATTTAGACAGTTAAATATTGCAAATTTTGCAAATTATATGATTGGTTTGAACTATCTGTGATAAAGAAATATTTGGATGACACAGCCAGTAACAAAGCAGCGATGCTACTTTTACAGTAAATGTACATGAAATTCATGACCAATGGCAAAGACAGAGAGCTGCTTAGCATTTCTTCATTTTATAAAAGCTTTCCTAAGAAGAAACTTACATGAACTGAAAATAGAGATTGATCTGTATCAGGAATACATATATTTATTGTGACTGAACATGGGCAGCTTGCCCTTTGTCACTAATACTACTTAGTGAAGCCCTTTGTTTTTCTGCAAAGTTAATGTCAATTAAAGGAAAAAATGGTATTGATTTATTTTTTAAATAAGACCACAAAATAGAACTTTTGTTTAATACAAAAACAGATGAATCAGTTCTCCATTCCCTCACCTGTCTTGTCTGCAAGTATACATGCTCATGGGGGGGGGGGGGGGGGGGGGGGGGAGGGGATTTATTACAAGTTAAGGGAGAACATTTTGAGAGAGCCCCTTTGTTAAAATATTGGCAACAAATCACTTGCCCCTGGGGACATAGCACTTGGGTTTCTATTGGCTGAAAGTGGAAGGAGCCCGTTCTAAATTTATCCTATGAACTGTCGTTTAAAAAAATCATAATAAAAACTTAATTGTAAAAGAGTTTCCAGGACCTGAGTTATGATTGGTCTAACTGTCCCGGTTCATAAGAATAATCCTACTACCACATATTTCAATGTGTTTAAGAAGTAGCCTCATAGAAAAAAAATGTAATGATCATCAGTAGTTGATCATTCAAATATAAGGATTTTTAGAGGTTACTTCATATCTTCAGCTGCATTGCTCAGTGATTTCCTCATTCTCATTTGTTTTTGCATGTCACAAATTGTCAGATCATAGGAGCCTGCACAGAGATTTAGGGTTCTTTAACCAACTCATCGGTGACAACCACACCAGATTGTCCCAGTCCAGAAGTATAAATTGGTTGGAGTGTTCTTCGAAGCTAACAGAATTGGAAGCAACAGCAGGGGGTGCCTTGCAGGGTAAAACCATAGATGTACTTATTCTCAGGAAAGATCATAAAACAAAGTTGATGTTTTGTTATTGTTTAAGTTAACGTAAGGAGATAGATAATATCCAGTGTGGGTGCAAGGTGATAAGTGTTGCGGGAGAACTCTCCCTCCCTACACTACTGTTCTGGTTATGACTTTACTCCTTTTGTCTTCTGCAGAGGACTTCCAGCCTTTGTTGATAACTTTGATTTTCTGATTGAAAAAAATGAAGCAGGATTATCTCTCACACCTCAATTTTTCAATAGAAAATAAGAGGTGGGCCAAATCACAGTAGGAAGTTCTGAAGAAGCCACTGTTTCTACTCCAGAGAAACAGGGAAAAGCATTTGAACATCAGAAGCAGCAGCAGGGCTCCCCACACTAGAACAATAGACCATTTAATTTTTGCATTGGGATCATTCAGCATCTCCTAATTGAAATTTTATAATAAAATTGAATCTAATGTTATGTTCAAATAGGGTTGGCAAGCCGTTCAACTGACCCGGTCAAATATTGTTGATTGACCAGTCAAAGATTATAGCAATTTTACAAAAAAACTACATTTTTTTTAGTTTTCTTGACAGCAATACGATTTTTAATTGTTTTTGACACATTTCTCAATAGAAAAATTGTGCTTTTTCTGTTTATTATTTGGATCCATCAGCCTTTTTTTTTTTTTTTTTTTTTACAATTTTTGACCAATATATGACCGGACAGTTGATCAAATTTTATTTAACTGGTCCAATACCCAACACTATGTTCAAATCAAAAGTCAGAATTTAGCCACCTGCAGACTATGAAGATGCCCTGAACTTTGTCTCTCTCAAACAGTTCTTAATGAAAGAAGCCAACCATTACTAGTGAGACTGATGTTGAGATAAGGAGAATGTAATGGCCATTCTGAGCATGATTTTCTTTGAGTTTTTGCAGACTTTATTAGTTGGTTACTGGATTTCTTACTTTGGGGTTGCTTTAGGAGTGTTCATGTGTAATGATTCTTTATTGATGGGCTGCACGGACATACTAGGAATAATTTTTGCAAAAAAACCCCTAAGATCCTTGTCACTGAACTGATGCTCAAGTTACAGTTATTGGTGTTAATATTACTTTTAATTAGAGTTGTGGGATGATAACTAATAATGATACTTTTATTCTTCTGTTTTAGACTGTAATCATTTCCATTTTTTTACTTTTATAAAGAGACTACAGTTGCTGTTTGTTCCATTGGGTGCTGCCTTTTGGCAGTTCTTTATGCTGTGTTAAGAAAAAAATAGAATCTGTAAATACTCGCACCTTAATTAGGACTGAAACTGTGAACACCTCTTTCTAGTAAGTGCAGAGATGATGAGTAATTTATATTTATGCTGGTTCCTTTATGTCCCTGTCAGTTTCACAAAAAAACAACAAAAAACAAACAAACAAAACAAAACAAAACAAAACAGCATGTTGTGCTGGTTTCTACAAACCTGCAGGCTCTAACCTCAGGAAAAGCCATGAGCTGAACATATGTTTCTCAGGGCTAGGAAGCCTGTATTATTTGAATTTGAGGTAATCTGGTCACGAATGACTTCCTTCTCAAAACCTTCCTCCCCTGGCAGCCCACGAGAAACCTATGGAGGGGATCCTCTTCCCTCAAACCCTCCTCCTCTGCCTTGGAATATAGTCTATAGGCAGGAATCCCATATGCTGTCCTTGTCTTTAATAGACTGTAAAACTAGTTTAAGTAATTTGAAAGGGAGAGATTTTTCCATAAATTTATTACATAAATATATTTATTCTATAAATAGAGGTCTTATTAGTAAGACCCTCCATAATCAGTTGCTTGAGGGGTACAGATTAAACATGTTTTGATCACTGGCCGCACATTTTGATGACTTGGCACATGCTGCCAACTTACAATAATGGGGAGCTATGGGGCCATCCTGACCAACACAATGACATGGTGTCAGTTGGCTCTCAGTGATCAAATGTTACAGAAAAACCAGAAATCTTCTATTTTATAGCTTACCCCATTTTCAGATGGGTTTACATGACATATTAGCATACATGTAAATAGATGCAAGGTGAGAAGGTGAGATGTAAGGTGAGAAGATAAGAGATGCTCATCATTAGCATAAATATTAGCATTAGCATTGAATGATGTAAGAGATATTTAAATAGTCTCAGCTAGTTCTCTCTCCCCTCCTTCTTCCCCTCTACCTCCCCCAGCTTTTCCATGGAATAAGAAGTTGCTAACATGCCTGAAAATACTCTTCTAAAGTGTTGCTTCAGGACCAATGACTAGAAAGATCAGCACATTTCCTGATGCTTTGTGGTTTGTATAAGCTCATGGTAAAGATCAAATAGAAAAATTGCACAATATACCATTTTAGACGTAGAAAACTCTTTGACCACTCAGCTACTTCTTATTGCTATTTTGAATGTTTTCTGGAAGAAGGACTTATTTAAAGATAGAACCATGAATGTGATGACTAGGGGATTTACTCCAGAAAAATAACCAGTAGTAGACTACTTTAATGCTTTGAAAGGCAAGAAAGTGTGAGTATATTATGAAAAACCAAAGGATCACTTGGAAATGTGATGTCACAAACAACTTTTTAATGATTATTCTGGATCAATCATTCTGTAATCATGATACGTGTCAAAATGTATGGCATACTTGTCTTTCAGGGCTGCTTTGGGTACTATTAAAATAAGCACAGTGGTCACTCTTATGTCTTTCAGGTGTGATGATACTTGATGTAAGCAAGTAAATGAAGGAAGTACTGCAGGGTTTTACTCCCAGCAGTCACTTCAAAGTTTGTGTTGCAAAGGTCAGCCCCAGGAGTGGCCATGATGCCCCCTGTTTCACCTTGTCTTTTAAATACCCTCCCCTTCTGCTTGTCGGCCTTGATGTTAACATGTATTCAGAAATAAGAGACTGCCCCAGGGATCACTGAGTGAGATCTCATCTCTTTTTGACTCATAGCCTACCTGCTCACCACCTTAAAGGCAATATCATGCACTCCTCTACTCCCTTCTTAGACACGTTCATGTTCTACATGCCTCGTAGATGTTACCAATCAGTTATCACCAGTCAGGTCCATGGGCCCTTTGCCCTAGTCTCAGTCAATGTAATGGGTCCCTGGTCCCAATCTACATCACTCTCTCAGCACATCCCTGGGCCCTGGGCTCTCTAGCCCTGTCCATCTCAGCCCCTCCTTCGGCCATGGGCTCTCTAGCCTCTTCTCTACCCTGCTTACAGGTACTGGCTGTACTCCCAGGCCTCTCTGACCTTCCTCTGCCGTTCTCAGGCTCAATGGGACCTCCTCCACCCCATAGTTCCTCCTAACCACCAATTGCTGGGACATCCACCTCCCCTTAGTCCCACCCTAAACTGCAGGTGTTACCCCAGCCCTAAGGCTGTATTACCTGCAGGTATTTTAGGTGCCCTCAGCAGCCTATTTCTGTCGCCTGCTCAGGAGCTCTTCTCATATCAGCCTCCAGTGCCAGACTGCTTGTCCAGTTTAGGACCTGGGCTTTTAAATCTGGCCCTTTTCTGGTCAGGCATCTTCCCTGATTGCAGATTGATCCCCTCCCTGCAGCTTTTTTCCTCTTAAAGTAACAGGAGCATTACACTCCCTGTTACAGCTGGACAGAGAGAGAGTTATCTTTCTTATAGTGACTCTGGGTGCATCAGAACTGAGTGATAAAGGGATGATACTGAACATAGTTTGTTTTTTTGTGTGTAGGCAACAAGTGTGGTTGAAGTGGGGGGTGTTTTTAGATTAGTGGATTAAGTTAAGCATGACCTGTAGTGAAATGTAGCCATTTGAAATCTGTGATAACTTATTCCTGAATTTTGTCAAATATTATTCCTTAAATTTTGTGGAAGTTTTGCGAATTTCTGAGAAAATGATTCCACACACATGAAGACATGATTTCATTAAATAGCAAAATATCAGAAACTTTACATGTTAACCTTAAATTAAATAAGCTATTTTATGCAATCATCCTTAAAAAGGTCTTCCTTACATTTTTCTTTCCTCTGTTGAAGATTCTTCAGCTCTAGAATGATTTGCCACCCCTTTTTGTCTTAAACGGTAATAGTGTAGACTGATATAAAATATCTGATAGGGTTCTGTGGTTCAATAGGACTACTTATGTGATCAGAATAAAACCTAAATGACTTGCTGAATTGGGACCTTAACCCTGTCATGTCCCAGGATGTGATGAAGAAAATAATATGGATGGTGATTAAATTTCCCTAAGCGGTCTGCATTCTTTTCTCCTGGGGAAGAACACATAAATGTTATTGCAGTACATCAGTTCCAAAGGCTGTTAGTGTCATATAAAGCTAAACAGGACAGATATATATTTTAAATGGAAGATTTGGGGTTTTTTTGGTTTATGCCCGACTTCAAGAAAGCATCCCTTTTTAGAAAAACACAACGTCATGTATTTAAGTCCAATGAAAGTAAACAAAACTTAAAGTTATCGTGCTTAAATGCTGTCTCAAATAGGCACGGTACAAAGTGGCCATGTCTGCACTTATGCTTAACTGCGGAGTAGACTAATTAACTGCCAAGTAAAGCATCACTATCTATATGTGCAACACTATTAGGCTACAGTAAACTAATTTACACTGCTGTAAGATAGTACTGTCTCCTTCCCCAGCTGATGCTGCCACCTGGAGCCCAGGACCCTGTGCCTCCAGCCCTGGTGTAAACTGCTTCATCCCAGCTCAAATTGCTGCTGTCCTGGGCGCACGTGTAGAAGCTGCCCTCAGGAGTAGTTTACTCCAGCTCAAACTGTTCAGGTGTTTATTGTTTCAAATTAATTCAAATTAATTGTGCATGTAGATGCACCCAACATTTCCTTAAGTGCTTCACTTACATCAGAACCTGGAAAGTAGAGAATTTAACATTTTATGTATTGATTTGTATTCACAATCTGGTATGGACCATGCAATCTTAAATCTATTGTACTACCAAAGAAGTATCTTCCTGTATGAATCCCTGGGTTGCTTCAGCTTAACACCTAATTACAGAGCTGGTGAACCTAGATACACTGAAGGCGGTTTGAACAGCTGCCTTAAACATCATGGGCTGAGATGCCTTTGTTGAGAGCATTGTGCTGTGATGTGTACTGTGGGTGGATTCCTGTGGGATGTTGACAGTTTGTGGGAAATGTATGTAGGAGGAACTGGGTTAGTAAGACCAGGCTTTTTTATTCTCCTTCTCTCTTTCATTGTTGTATTCTTCTGTGGACCTGTATTTTTTTTTCTGTTTCTGGAAAAAAGTTAGCTTGATGAAATGAGTCACATCTGATTGGAGAACTGCAACAGTAAGGTTCTTTGCATTGAGCTTTTTACATTTTTTTTAAAGTGACAGAAATGTGTTGCTCTATATAAGTAATAACTGTGACATTATTTGTGTACACATGATTTGTGTGATTAACATAGGATACATTACGGAGTCATATGATGAATCTCATTTACCGTGTATTGCCTCACAAGCTCTCTTCCCACCAATCTATCTCCTCCTGTTCTAACTTTCCCAACATTTGAGCAGCTCCAAACAGCTTCTAATATTGTTATTTTTGTTTCCATCTCCTACTAGGGAATGTGTTCTCCTGTTAGTCTCGAAAGTGGGATTTTCTTTCAAAATTACTCTAGTCTGAGGCATAGGATGGGCAAGATTCATTCCTGCAGAAATGACTGATTTTTTTTGGTACATAAAACCAATAGCGTAACTAGGGATAGGTGAGTGGGACACCAGCTCCAGCAGCAGACATAGAAGAGGTGCCAGAATAGTGGCCCCTTCTCTCCCCTAGACAGTCCATGTCTTGGTGACAGCAGCAGCAGCCCTACACCACTGCTGTAACAGCAGCAAAGTGCTGGGACACCATGCCACCACTGTAGCAACAACAGCAACAATTGGGTGTGGGTAGACCACACTGTGAGGGCAGCAGCAGTATCTGGGGTCTGTGGGGCAGACAAGACTGATCTCCTTTCCCTCACACATTCTCCGCCACTTGGCAGCTCCCTCCCCGTTCTCCAATATGGTTTTGCCCAGGGCACAAAACTTGCTAGTTATGCCTCTGCATAAAACTGCCAGGATGTAACGTGGAATAACTCACTGCCCTGAGGGGATAGGAACAGGAGGTTTATTCCATTGGAACAGAATGATTACCAGCCTCCCAAGAGGTTTTATCACTTTTAACCATATCATAAGACATGATATGCCAGGCTTAAAATGATGACTTGGTTATTTTTAGGTATAAGAGTGCTATTTTAGGTAATTTTCCAGCTTTTGCATAGGAATTACCCTTTTGTTCCATATCAAAGTCCATTTAATTTGGTTTTCTCTCCCTCTGAGAAAGACTTATGAAACATCAAAGTGGATAATTATGAAAGAATTAATTCAATGTTATGTTAGTTTATGCCCTGTAGCATGATGGCTTAGGTTTATATCCTTCCAGAAAAAGTTTTATTCCATCTGAAGTGAATCCTGCTCTTCCATATAAATGTTTCATCCAGATTTTTTTTTAATCTTACTAAACCTTTGGCTTCAATGATGTCTTGTGGTAATAAGTTCCACAAATTGTATGCTGTATGGGAAAAACCCACAACTTTGTATCACTCTTCCAATTTTTGTCTTTTGGCTTCACTGGGTCCCCTTTCCATATTGTGAGAGAGGATAGGTTAGAGTGCCTAATTTTTTCCCTTGTCTAGTACAGTCGTTATGTTACATACCTCTAATGTACAGGATTCAAATTACATGCCGGTTCTTGGGGGGGGATCTGGGGCAGTGGCAGCCGGAAGCCAGAAGGAGCCGCTGCCACCGCTGCTGCCTGAGCTGGTTAGAAAGGGGCAGGGAGGGCTGGAGGCTCTTTTCTGTTATGGGGGGGCTCAGCCTCCCTGAGTCCCTGTATTTGAACCCCTGCTAATGTATCCCATCTTGTTTCCCATCTAACATTTCCACCCCTTGTTGTTTCAGTTTCCATGGAAGTTTTTTCTGTTCCTGTTTATCTTTAGTATTTGTCTCAGCATCCTATCTATATGGCTACTCCTTCAGTTGCAGTGACCAAAACAGAAGACACGCTATTCCAAGGGATGGTACATACTATTCGTTTACATAATGATATTAGAATATTTGTAGTGGTGCTTTCTATCACATTCCTTAGGCATCCTACCATATCATATGATTTTTTGTTGACTGCACACTAAGCAGAGAGATTGCCAGTGATCCATGTAGGGTTTTTTTCTGGGTCCTTACACTATGCTTTCATGTTTTCTATGCATTTTTCCACCTTAGAAGTCAATCCCTTTTCCAGGCCATTAATAAATCTACCGAATGGCATTAATGCTGATTTCAAACTGGTGGCCCTCCTTTTTCAACTTCTTCCACAACAACTAATTATTTATTCCTACTCTCTTTTTTTTTTCTGTCTTTAGGGTATGCCTGTACTGGACTCCAGAGGCAGGATTGTAGCTTGCATAGATGTACCAAAATTACCTTAAATTAGCTAGCTTGGGTATAGTTAATAATGTTGCTGTGGCACCACAAGCTTTAGGGCAGGTTGCAAAATCTGCGTGGTATTCTGGGTAAATCTGTGGGCAGCTAGGCCATGCACAGCTCAGTGTTGATGTGGTTATGCTGTAATCAGTACCCGAAGTAGCTAGTTTTAAGCTAGCTCATTTTAAAGCAAGTTTTATTTTCTTGCCCATTGATTATTTAGTTTTTTCATAGCCTCTTATAAAGAACTTTGTCAAAGCCTTTCGATAGTTGAAGTACTCTACGTCAGTTGGTGTATACAATTCTCATGAGCTCTTTACAGTAAAATTTATGGGCCCCAAGCCAGCAAAACACTTCAGCAACTGCTTAATTTTAAGTATGTGAATAGTCCTGTTAACTTCAATTGGACTAATTCTCTTGCTCAAAGATAAAAAAGGCATAAATGGTTTGCTGGATCAGGACTTTTTTAATAGGTTACTTGGCTTTCCAGGCAGTTTGAAGATATAGTCCCAGGAACACAACCTAAAACTTTCAAAATGACTTTTCCTGTAATATATGTAGCAGATATAGAATACATGATGTGGTAGCATAAAGCTTTATGGGAGGCTGCTCTTGATCATCTATATAAACAACCATTCCAAATTCATGCCAATAAAACATTTCTATTATGCAATAATTTGAGTGAGAGAAAGAGCACATGGCTGTGTGCCCTTTATTTATCAGAATAAAAGAAACAGGAATATGTTCATACATAAAATAAATCCTTGACATGTTATGGTAATGAAAATAGCTACTGGGAATAGATTATTAACTTTAACAAGAAAGGATGAATGAACTTATTTGAACTTTGTTTGGTATTTTCCACCCACACAAAAAGCGACATCAAATACACCGGCTCACACAACTGAAAAACAAGTCAGCATTTGGAAGACTTGTGAACAAAAAATATTTCCTTATCACCATTTAAGTTTGTTCACTAGGTTGTTACACATATAATGTGGTTCACTTGGAACTCCCTGTAAATTATTTGTGGATCTCAATTACTCTAATCTAACAAGATAGCCCTTAAGCCATGTAGATAAAGCACTGCATTCAAAGCGCTCACTAGTTAGAGTGGGGAGGGATTTGTGCTGTGTACCTGAAGGTTTTCTGCACTTGCCTCTATTTACAGGTTTACAGTTAGGGAATGGTGATGTTCTTTCATAGTCTGATAATAAAAGCACTGCTATAAGAGGTTTTTTTTTTATATAACATAATTTTTGTTACCTTCTTCACTTAACTTCAAGCATGTGCCTAATTACTTTTAAGAAAAGCTGAGTTCCTCTTCAGAAAAGCTTTTACGTATGGATGTAACTTTAAATATATTATTAAGTTCCACTGAAGTTGGTAAGTATAGCTATGCATTCCGTTAAACGCTGTGCTGAATCCGGATATAAGCAGGAACCGTCTACACTGAGCAGTCCACTTCTACTCCACAACCTCTGGAAAAGGATTTCAGTCACCACACCGTCTTTATCTCCATGATAGGTGTTTTTAAAATGTCTATGAAAATTCCAGAGTTCAGTGTATGTAACTTTGCTTAGCTTTTGATGTTGGAATGTTAGTTTAATTCAAAATTGATTTGTGTTTAGTGCCTGGATATCCTAGTGTACAGGGATACAGGATTTGGTTTTCATTGACATTTCTGGAGCAAATGATCAAATCCAATCCTCCCTTCTCACCCCCAAAAAGTGTTGAAACACAGAAATAAGTTTGCAGCATTTTGAAAGATCTTTGAGAAGTGTTTAGGGTTTTCTTACTGGCTCTTGTGTTAACTATCTATTTATAAGGATCATGAAGGAGAGAGTTCAGCCCACGTGGGCCTAAATTCTATCTTCTCTAACTATATATTGCCTTCAACTCAGTTATGTGTAAATTAATTACAAATAAAATCTTGGGGTAGCTCATTGTACAAAATTCTTGATCTATCCAGTCATCTCACTCCTCACACTGGGCGGCTCCTGTGACCCTGAGACTGATGGGGACTCCCACTGACTGTAACTATACAAGATTAAATGCATAAGAAGGCTCTGGCTTCTCTACTGTTTACAGACCACTGATAAATAAAGAATTATGCTTTTAGCTTTTCTTCCCATTTGACAAATATTTATGTGGAACAAAACTGTGACCAATCAAGACTTAATTTTGAACTGGTTTCCTAATGAGCCTTAAACTACTGTGATATCTCAGAGTCTTCTCATGATTTTACTCAAAAAGAAGGATAAATCTGACTGTCATTTGTGAGAAGCCTGTGACCATGATACTTCACCTGATAAACCCACCTTTCTCTCAAAAGACTGTGAGTTTTGTATGCACAGGAAGCAGTTTGCAATCAATGTAAATCTTTATTCAAGATTTTGCATTTGCATTGCACTCTGCATTTGCAGAATAGTAAAAACGTGTTGTTTTAGAATCATAGAAAAGTAGAGCTGGAAGGGAATTCTAATCCAACCCTTTGCTCAAGGCAGGATCCTCCCTTTCTAAGCCATCTCAGCCAAGTGTTTGTCTGATTCTGGGATTCTTGCCTTTGGAGCCATGTCATTTGGTTTGGGGACCAGAAATGTGGTGGTTGGGCAAGTGGCAGCAGTGTTAATTGTTGCAGCTTCCAGAGCTGTAGCAACAACTGCTTGTCCCACTGTAAAATTTCTGGCTTGGTGGACAGCCTCAAAGCTGGATCTAGTGCATGGAGCCATGTTATTTGGTTTAGGGGACAGAAATTTGACATCAAGATAAGCAGTGGTTGCCATGGCTGCCACTGCTCACTTCAGCCCCCAGATTTTTAGGCCCATGAGCTAGATGACACAGCTATATGCTTTAGATCAACCTTGCAGGGAGCCCCATGCTACTCATGCAGCCCACAGGGCCAAATGACTTTGGCACCTATAGTCTAACTTACTCTTAAAGATTCCTAAAGATGGAGATTTCACAACCTGTCTAGGTAATCTGTCTCAGTGTTTAACTACCCTCATATTGAGAGAATAGTTACTAATATCAAACCTAAATTTCGATGGCTGTAATTTAAGACCATCGTTCCTTGTCTTGTTCTGCCCTGCAGCCACAGAGAATAATCTATCAATTCCTCTTTATAACCACCCTTCAGGTGGTATTTGAAGACGGTCACCAAATTCCCCATCAATCTTCTCTTTTCCAGACTAGATAATCTCAGTTCATTCATTCAGACTTGCCTCATAAATCATGTTAGTCATAAATCCCCAGGCCTCTAATAATTTCTGTTGCTCTTTTCTGGACTCTAATTTGTCCACTTATTTCTTGAAGTTCAGTCTCCAGAACTGAATACAATATTCCAGGTGAGGCTTCACAGTGCCAAATAGAGCAGAAGGATCACTTCCTTTGACTTAGAAGTGACACCCTTGGGTTTTTTTGCTAAAAGGGGATAATGTTGCTTCATGTTCATCTATTCATTTTAGGGTCCACTATAATGCCTCGGCCATTTCCTGCAGTACTATAGCCAAGTCAGTCATTCCCCAGTGTGTATTTGTGCATGTAATTATTCTGTTCTAAGTAAGGAACTTTGCATTTGTCCTTACTTAATTTCAGTCTACTAATTTCAGACCATTTCTCCAGTTTTTCAAAGTAATTCAAAATCCTAATCCTACCCTCTGGCATGTCTGAAGCTCCACCCATTTGGTGTTGATTGCAAATTGTTAGAAATGCACTTAGTTCCATCTCCTAAATCTTCAGTGAAGATATTGAGCAATACTGGACCCAGGACAGAGTCTTGGGGAACCCCACTCAGTACCTCCTCCCAACTAGACACTAAGTCACTGATGGCTACCCTTTGAGTATGATGATCCAACCAGTTTGAATCTGAGCAGTATCTACTTTACAGCACTTTCATCGCAAATGTATTTCCTTGGTTTATTAATGAGAATGTCATTAGATAGTGTCCAAAGCCTTGCTAAAGTCAAAGATCGTGTCCAAAGCCTTGCTAAAGTCAAAGTATATCATATCATCTGTTCTCCCATGCTCCCACCCTTCATCACCTTGTCATTGAAGGAAATCAAGAATGACCTACTCTTGATGAATCCATGAGAGCTGTTCCTGGTGATCTTATTCCCCTCCAAATGCTTAGAAATAACATATGTTCTTGCATATAACCTGAATCTTTTGCTCCTAAACCAGCTGTGAAAAATTGGGGTGCATATTATATGTGACAAAGGCCCCCTATGAGTCTAGAAATTGGCGGAGAGGGGGCAGAATAGTAGCAGTCTTCATTGTCAATGGGGATTCAGTATTAATGTTAATGGAGTCAGGGTTTTGTCCTGCTTCCATAAGAATTATGAACATATATGAGCATTATGCAGATCAGTATAAAAATATGTATTAGAATATATTAGAGGCCTGCTGTTGGTTCATGAGATTAAAGTATGAATGGGCAAAGTAGGCCACTTCAGGTGCAAGAATTGATGCTCATTCCAGAAAACGTAGAAACTGATAATCTATCTGCTGCCAACAGATTCACCAGAGCTTTCCCACACATGTGACATAGAGACAGAAAAAGTGCATTAGACCACACTCTGGATCCAATTAACAGCCCCAAGCAATAATTGTTAAATTCCTGGGATTTCAAGATAAAAAGGTGGTGGTACTGCTGCTGGAACAGAGACACAAATAAATCATGAGAACTTTATTTACCAGATTTAGTCAGATACCACCAGGGAAAGTCAAAGATGTTCGCTGGAACTGGAAGTGTGGCTGATGAAATTCAGAGCCAGAGGCTGAAACCAGTAATGATACATTCAACTCTTGGTTACTACAGGAAAAATCTCTTCCTCTGAGTAGAGAAAACTCAAAGAAACTGAATTTTTCCCACCTGTACTGATTTCATGTCATTGTGAAATTAGAATGAGATTAATTGGACAATAGTTAAAAATGTATCTATCTCTATTTTCTTTAGTGAATTAATCATGGTGGGAAAAGGGGCTGGAGGTAGCAATACCATGAATTGGAAGATTCTGTGTCTCTGTCGTGTCAAAACTAGAAACTGTTTCCTCCCCACCCCTCATTTTAACTTTGTTTTTTCACTACTTACAGTTTGCATTACTACATAGTTATTCCACCCCTCCAAAATCATCCCTGGTGTGACTTTAGTAAAGTTGGAGTAACATCTGAAATCTTCATGTTGTTAGGAAAAACAAGTCAGACTGTTGTCATTCAGCACCCCACATTACACAGTCTTAACCAAAATGGCCAGACTGCAGGGTGAAACATAAAAGTCAAGAAATGTTGACATTAAGGCTGGATGTGAAACATTGTCTTCTCAGCTATGCATATGCATTGTAATAGTCCTTACATTCATGATTACATATTGTTCTTTCTGCCAGACCCCTCCCTCCATCAATACAAAGGTTATCAGTGCACAGCTAGCCTCATAGTGTCTTCCACCTCATTTCTATTCTGGCCTCCAAACTGTGTACAAAGCAGTGAAAGAGGCAGGCATTTTCTCAGTCCATATACATATGCATTTTTCCACATTTTCACAACTGTGCACAATAACATTTTCTGTAGTCAGGGTCTGCAGTGTTCTGAAGTTGCATCTCATTCCATAGGGGCCTTGGTGTATGACAATGAGTCTAATGAGGCAGAGTTGTATTTTTCACTTGCAGGCTTACTGAGACAGTCCACTTAACTAGCTTTGGCAGGCACGCTCAGAGGCAGTGGAATGTTAAGAATTGACAAATTCAATGCAGTTCCCTTCCATACAGATGTGTAGTACCAACAGAGCATTTGGAGATGGTTAAGAAAAATCATATGCCTATACAAAGCATGTCTTTAAGTCTGGATAACTTGGCCGAGCAAAATTAGACCACTTCCTCAGACCACCACAAGACACATCCACAAATCTAGGAACTATCTTTTTACCTGTGCAGGCCGGGCCCTGATCCCACCACCAAGTGCGAGTTGGGAGGGGCGATCCGCGGCCCGCCTTTGCGCACGCGGGCCGTGGCCAGCAGCCCGGGCACGCGGGGGCGGAGAAAACCGGTGGCAAGCTAGAATTAGTCATGAACGCGTAGTGGTTGATTGAAAAGATTGTTTACTTACACCCAAAGATGGTAGTGGTGTAGGCTGGAAAGGTTTCCAGGCGCAGCTCCGCTTAAATGCTCGCTAGAGGACTACGACAAATTCGGTTGCTCCCACGGAGTTGTTTAAGCTCCGTGGGTTTGGTTCGGTTCCCTGGTCCCCCGGAGTTGTTTAGGCTCCGTGGGTTCGAAAATTGGGTTTACAGGAAAGGGATACGTCTTGGATTGCGCTCGGCGACGGGGAGAGGCTAGAAGCGAAAGCTCCGCGGGTTCGGTTGTTAAGCCTCTATTGCCTGCTTAAGAGAGGCGCGTTGGGTCCGCAAGGGTCTGCAGCGCTTGGAGATCTTCACACAGCGTGAAGTCTCCTCCTCCTGGCGAGTTCTATCTCTCTCCAGTTTTCTTTCTCTCTCTCTCCTGATGTTCGTGGAGTCCTCCAACTTGGGCAGAAACCACTTAAGCCTTTTGTACAGCTAGCAAGCCAATAGCTAGCCGCCACGTGTGCCTACATTTGGAACTGGCCAATAATGTGGCGCGAATCCAAATACAAATGGCGGGAACTCCTTTGCAACGTGCATCACTAGTATGCAAAGAAATGCACCCTGCAAAGAAGCTGTAATTTGGCGGGAAATCCCCCGTTGCACCAGAGTTCTCTCCTGTGGGAGAGAACTCTATCGTGCAAAGAAAGCTACAATTGAGGCGGGAACGTAATTTAGCGGTGCCGAAGCACACACAAAAACCAAAACCACAACTTTGGGTTGTGACATTACCTTGTGCCCCAACTCACTGAGACAATAGACCTGTTAAAAACTGCCCAACATATTTGTTTATAATGAAAAAAGCTCTTTTAATCTCCACACAAATTCAGCATGAACCAGTGTCCATGCGGAAAGACCAAAATTGAACAATGTCATCCTAAAAGGCAAAAGTTTGAAAAAGTGTTGAGAGACAGAAAGATGTTTCAAAATGGAAATATTAGGCAAATTTAATTGGAGGTGGGTCCATGTCCTACACTTAAAATAAACAATATTGAAAAATTGTAACACTCCTAGAGAGATGATAGAGCTTATTATTATGATGTCTTAGATACTCATTCATCTATCAGAATGTGACATTGCTATGACATTAAACTTTACAGGTAATGCAAATGTTACAATTACACTTTACCTGCAACATTTTTTAAAAAGGTGGTGGGATTAGATGCAATTCCTAATCAATTAACAAATACATGAAAATAGTTATTTTAACAACTGGCAATATTTCAGTTCACTCACAAGTTAAAATGGAATATTGCTAAAGAGTATGTAAATGAAGAGAAAGACTACAAATCCTATCAAGTAACATGGTAACACAAAACAGTACATAATTCTGTTAGTATGTATTTTGCTTCAACATTTATATTCCTAATGCGTATAAACCAGGAGAATAGTTCTTACACTGTCCTGGCCATAAAAATATAAAGCTTGGCTCTCCATCTGTTATATTCAGTAGAAGACACTGTATCATTTCTCAGAGAATCCTACTTTGTCTTCTGAGAAACTCAAAAATACTTCCTCATCTTTTTATGTCATTTGCAACATTGTGTCTTCTTGTCATCTACACAAATAGTAAACAACAACAAAGATCTTTGTTCCATCTTCTGGGTATACCTGTATCACTTTTTAGCTGATGTTTGTACTTTTATAGTCTCTGAGGCTATATGATCCACGTAGTAGTCAGATCTCTGTACCTGATCATCAGATTGAGATCTTGGCTTGTGAACTGCTCAGGACTTTATCTGTGTTTTGTAAAGTGTTGAGCATATAGTTTTTCTTAACAAACAATAAATTGTAATAATAAACCTAAATTAATAATCAAATATGCCTTAAAATTGATGAGCTATCTTAAAGCCTACTGGGACATTTGTGTAGCTGGTGTTTTAATTCTGCATTATAAATCCCAGGACATTTAAATCACTGTCTGAACAAAGCTAACAGATCTTCCTTCGCAACACAAATGGAACATCTATTAATAAGATTGAGAATGGAACATTATAAACTTGCAGACAAGGTAGCTGCCTGTTTGCCTTACAATTTAAAGGAAAAATAGACAGAATGAGCAAATTACAAGATAAAAACTTCAGGTCCCTTTTTTTTAACCTTTGTGACCAGCTTGGATTGCAGTGAGCCTGTTTTCCTTTGCTGATTATTGTAAGAGTGTTTTTAGCTAATTCTTGGGGGAATGAAGAACTTGCAGAATTATTTTAAAATAATATATAATTAATCACAAGGAAAAATGTTAAATGGAGAAAAGAGCCAATTGAGACAAATGCCCTAAAGCCTTTACTAGGAGAGAGAATTCTGAATTAAGATTGGCATCTGGTGAAATCTTACAAGATCTGAAGGATGTAGGGGCAGATATGCTATTGAAAAGCAATATTTTTATTGCTATCAGTCAATATGTTTCAAGGAAACACATTTTTTCTTAAAGTAGAGTGAGGTCCTGTCTCCCAGGACATTGTGGATTCTGTATCTACAAAATACATAAAAGGTGAATTTTGCCTCCTAAGATCCATATAGAGAAATTTTGTGTTACCAATTATCATAATGTATAATGAATGATTTGAATATTTTTTAAAAATCCTGAAGCCATAGGAATACAAATCTAAGATTTGATTTCTTGTCCATACACTATTGTATTATTTTTCCTATATGTAGTATGTGTTTGACTCTTTTATTTTATATTCCTCACCAGAGTAACTCCTGAGAGTAATTAATTGTTCTTCAGAACTCATTCCCAATATCTGACCATGTGTCAACCAGTGACAGATAAGTCCATTAACTGAACACTTTTGCTTTAAAATTGCTAGCTTGCATCCAAACAATAATTGACAATTAGGCAAAGCATGTCTACAAATTAATTATGTATGGTGCCTATAGCTAGGAAACACAGGAGAAGAGCATTTTAGAAGGGTTTTGAACAAGTAGAGGAGGTGGTCTTTAGATAAGAGCAACATATAAAACAGCATAAATGTGGAAGAAAGAGAAGAAAATGAAGGATGTGTCAAGACTGTCTTTGGTGTAATGATATACATGAAAAAAGAAATTAAGGGTGAGAACCCCAGGCTACTTGGCTGCTTTGTGACAGGTAGGATACTTGTTCATAAAACACTTAAAGGAACTGGCCCTGAAACCCTTATTTACAGCCATGGGAAGACTTGCCTGGTGCAGGTATTGTGGATGACATCAATAAAGCTGCCTCCTGAGAACTTTGCTGACATAGGTGTGGGGGTTTGTCCAGGGGTTGACCCAGAGAGGGATGCAGTGGCATGGCATCTCTGTCCCCTTCCACTTTTGGACTGGACCATCCTGTGGGAGTCCCCTGGGACTTTTTTAAAGAATCACCCCCTTCCCATCCATGCTCAGAGGCATGTTCTCTCCCCTTTCCTCCCCTGTCCTGCCTGCCACTGCTACTTTTGCTGCTGTCCCAGGGGTGGGGAAAGACGAACTTGCTCTTGCCTGCTCTAGCTGGACTGCATGGGGGCTGGGCTCAGCTGGCAATAGTGACAGCGGCAGCAGCAATGATGGATGGAGGTGGGGTTCCCTCACCGTGCCCAGTCACCCAAAAGCATACATGGTGTGGAGGAATCCCCCCCAACCCATTGCTGCTACTGCTGTTAATGTTTCCAGCTGATCCCAGCACCCACACAATTTGGAAGCTTCCCCCTCCTCAGGGACAGTAGGGAAAGCAGTAGCAGCAGCAGCAGGAGGGGGCATGGGGAAAGGGGAGGGAAGGGAGATATGCCTTTGAGCAGGGAGAAGATTCTTATGCATTTTGGGGACTTTTGGGGGTGCTGCTCAGTGTGAGGAGGAGGCTGGGAGCTGGGGTACAGCCATCCCTGCAGCATGGGTGGCTGTTCCCGCACCCCTTTGCCAAATCCTGAGTCCACCCCTGGGTGTGTCAGGGCACACAGCACTGTGGAAGTTCTAGGCAGGACTGTGATTTGTTGGACAGCCAAAGGACTTTGAGTTGAAGTCTAAGGGAAATCTAGCAGTCAAATCATATATTTTTAGTGGCTACTAAAAGATAAACTCACTGCTTATTTTGTTCAGATCATTTGTCAGAGTGGATTTGAACTACTCATATCAGTTTCATCAGAAAGTACTTAACAATTTTTTTTATATTGGAAAAAGAGGATACAACCACAGACACTATGGGTTGCAAAATACAGGCAAGAAAACCATCATTATAAACCTTATGGAAGCCCATTTTGTGAAGACCCACACCCCCAAAATACAAGTGGAATCTTTAAAAGGTGAAGTAAACATCAAACCATAGCAAAGTTAACTTTGAGAATAATCGCAGAGAAACTTGCTTGATGTGTTGTATTTATATTACTTCTATGACAAAAACTAATAGAAACAATTTTACTATGAAGACATTCATTTAACCCTCTTGCTGTACTTTTGTAGGAAGATGCATAAAATTTGAATCATGCTATGCCATTTTATGTGACATGAGAAAGGAATAGATCTGAGGCATTACATCTGCTTTCAGTGGACGGTATAAACTGACATACAGCTATGCTTATTAGGTGGCTGTAGTTACCAGTGCTTCATTCATTAGAAGATGTATAAAAAGATGTAGTGAGAGACAGTGCATATGGGGCATCTGAGGCTGTGGACATGTCTACATATGTGTATTTACTGTGCAGTAACCAAAATTACTCTGCAGTATGCCCATACTGTGCAGTAAATATGGCGACTTATGCCAATTTGAGTGTAAATTTGATACCTGCATAAAGCAGGTATCAAATTTATGCCCAATTAATTACTGTGCAGTAATGCACATGTAGACACCTTTCTGTCCAGTAACACTGTGTGTGTGGACTGACTTGGGACTATCTTTAGTAGTGCCTGCATGTGTAGATGCCTGCATGTGTAGATGCCGGCCTATTCCTTCTTACTGTGCAGAAACTTACTGCGCAGTAAATTTAAGCTATTGTAAATGGACATGTAGACTTGCAAGCAACAATATATATTTTTATAACATTAAAAAGATCATATGTTACTCACTTAGCAGCTGTCTCCTTTGTGAGCCTACAGAGGAAGATTCAAGTCTGATGCTCAGATATGCTCTCATCATTTGTAGAGAGATGCATGTGATGTACATGTTGGTTTCCATTTCCCAGTGGCAATGTGAAGATGATGCCTTTGTGGGCATCACAGTAGTTCAGTTTTTAAACATCAGATGACCTGCACTGTATCACTTTATCAGATACATAGTTTGAACAAACTTCACCTAGTGGGCATTGACCTCCTAGAGCTGACACAGACAGCGGCTACATCAGTCAATTGATAGTCTCAGGTCTGTGTCTGCTCCTTGTTTGCTTCAAATTCCTGTCCAAAAGGTTACATGTTTGTGAAGTGAATAGGGATGGGGGGGAAGGGAACAATAAATTGTTGAAGAAAGAAAATGCTAGCTGAACAGAAGAATGTTCTGAAAATGTGGCTTTAAATGTCAGCTCACTCCTGGATAATTTCAGTTCAGTTTAATCAACATAAATTGGTTGCGTGGACAGTTACCAGGGCAAATGTAAAAAAGCTGACACAAGGCACAGGAAACACTAGCAGTGCACTTTCTGCCCAAGAGAGGTCTCTTGTGGAGGAAAAGCATTGTTCCTACCGCTCTCCTTGGTGATGATTTTACTTAAGTATAGAAGGCAGAGAGATAGATATAACTCACCTAAAGATACCACACAAGCTCCATAGGTACCCAATTCTCCAAAGAAGTGCCAAATTGATCTACTCTTTGGCTGCCCAAGCCAAGATCCCTTTCTATTGGGATGGGAGAGCCATAGCAAATAGGAATTCAGGGTTTTGCATGTTGTGTGGTGGTTGACTGTCCAAGCACAGAGGTTGACCTCTTTTATGGCTGAGCTGAGGAAATAACTGTATCATTTTGAGTCAATACCTTTATATCATCCCTGAACTTTAGTTGCCTGAAGGAGTGTTGCTTCACTGTGAGCAGGAAGCGTGTATTGGGCAATACATCAGACATACTGATATGATAGGAAATCGTGGCATGAGAGGACACTGCTTCCTCATGCCATGACATGAGGACACTGCTTCTTTTTTACAATTTCACAGTATCCTCCTGGGCAGTTAGTACAATATCCCAGATATTTGCTTGTTATGTTATTCAAGTCAACTTATTTAACGCTGCCCCAACTTTTTTAGTTTCTGGTGTCTTGCACATTTTTCTGCTGACAGCTGTAATGAGGCCAGGCCAGAACCCAGAACCTAGATCATCCCAGTCAAGAGATCAGGGCAAATTATCCCCTAAACAAGAGTCACCTATAGAAAGCCTACGAAGGCGTCATCCTAGTCACAGTTGAGCTAAGCAAGGCAACCAAGGCAGCCAATCCCCTGAAACCACAGGCAACAGGCCTCACCCACTCTAGCTCTTAAAAGCCAGACTCAGTCCATAGTCTCTCTTTGAGCAAAGATGAAAGTTCTTGCTCTTGAACTTCTGTCAACTTCCTTGCTGGTTTTCTGGTTTTGGTTCCTGGCTCCAACTCCAGCTTCCAAACCTGGTAAGACTCATGGTATTCCCTGATTCTGATTCTCTGCTCTTCATTCTGGCTTAACCCTTGGCTCTGGCTTTTGGCTTCTGACCCTGGTTAACCCTCACCTTACTGCGTCTCCACTTTCAGCTTCTGACCCCAGCCTGTCCTGACTTTGGCTGTGGCTTCCAAATCCAGTTCTGCCCCCCTCCATACCCTAGCTTTGGGAACCCATGCTTTGGGTGTCTAACTACTAGGCCAGACTGCCCATGCCCTGGTGCATAACGGCAGCAAGTAAATACATTGTAAAGTTAGTGGGGTGGCGTATATGTCTTAACAGGGGGGAAACAGACATGGTTTAACAGCCATTATGTAAGGGATAGATTGATTTAATGTAGCACCCAGAAGTAAATTGTTGTTTTTTGTTTTGGCCAGCTGAAAGCCCCCCTGTTGGGAAGAGGTGGGTAGAACTTTAAGGGAGATTGCTGAACTGAAGCATGGAAACAATCTTGAACCACTATGTCTTCCCTACAATCATGCCATTGTATCTAATGATGATTGATAAGCACGTTTAGTTGGATGTGAAATTAAATATGCTAATATTGGAATTTAAATAATCATCTTTATACTTCAAAGTTAACATCATATTGAGATGAATGAGTACAGTTTACAATCATCCTTAGAGATCTTTTTTTAGGCTACCTACAGACATAGGCAAACTTCATTGCAATGGTTTACATTCAGTACAAATTTGAAAGGTTATCTTCATAATTATTAAGGCTAGAGTGAAAACACGTGTAATTGAAACATTAGATTCTGATGCATTAATATGCAGCAACTTTAAACAATCTGCAGTTATGTGTCTGTTTTCATGGCTGTATAATTACATTATCCATGCAGAAGGTTTTACCCCCAGCAGCCCTTGTTATAACCCAGTGTTTTCCAGCCTTTCTCTAATAGAATATTTCTTTTAAATAGTCTATGATTTTGATCATGACATGAGGACCCAAACCAAACTTTTCATCTACCAGACTATTGTCATCATTACCCTGTTATATGTGTGTGAGACTTGAACGATATATCAGAAACACCTGACAGCTTTGGAACATTGCCATCCATAATGTCTTCAGAAAACCTTCTGCAACAATTGGAAGGAAAGAAGAACAATCACTAGCATTCTGGCTCAAACAAATACTGCCATCATGGAAGCCATGTTTATATGGCACCAGCTGTATTAACCAGGACATGTCATAAGGATACCTAACAACTGGCTCCCAAAACAGGTTGATCATTTTGAGCAAACATGCCTCACTGTGAGACTGATAGACAAGAAAGACAAAGGAAAGGAGCAGTGACTTGACATCACTAGGATCTACTCCTTCCTCCCAGAACTATTTGCCAAGTCTGTAATCAAATATATGGATCTTAGATCAACCTCTTTGGTCATCTCTGGACTCATCAATGACTTTCCTATTTCCTGGAAGAGTGTCTTCCACATATCAAGGTGCTGACACTACTCCAAGTCTATCAGTATAGCTTACAAATTCTGTAAGAGGTTGTGAATGCAAATTATGTATCTTTGCTAAGCTGTCAGACCAGTTTTACATGTGTAGCCTTTTATTTTTTCATTTTTTGTCTCCAAACTGGGCTGAAACTCCAGAATGTGGTAGCCCAGACCTAACAATATGAAGGTGGTGTTCTACTGAAATACAAACAACTTTAAAAAGAGCTAACTCCTGCTGTTGAGAACTGTATGGGCTATCGGGGACTAGAGTTATCTTGGCTTTAAGTTATCTAGTGTACATCTCTGATCTCTTAATGGGAAATGATCCCATTGGGACAGGAGAGGAAGTAGGAGCGTTTATACATGTGCTCTGGGAGTGGTGGTGCTGGGGGGAGCGCTTTAATTGGAGTGGCTCCAGGAGTGTCCAGAGCATCTTGTATCAGCATCCCCGTGCTGAAAAATGGTGGCAGGGGCACTTTAACTAGAGCTCATTGAATGAGCTTTAGTGAACGTGCCCTCGCCACCATGTTTCAGTGCGGGGACACTAATACATGAGATGCTGGAGTCTGCTGGAGTATGGTAATTACCATAATCCTCCCACAGACTCAATTAATTGAGTCTGCTCTGATGTGCTGCAATTACAGTGCATCAGCGCAACCTCACTGCACATGCATAGGCACCCTAAGAATCTGAGTTATTTGCTTTTTTAGCCCATTCTCACCAGATCAAGCTGAGGGAGAGTTGTCTACACCAGGAGTCTTTGTAAGGTCAGAGGAGCCATCTTTCCTGAATGCTAACACCCTTTCTCCCCACCTCTCCACCACACACACACACACACACACACACACACACACACACACACACACACACGCGTGCGTGCGCTCGCGCGCGCTCTCTCCCCTCCCCCCCCACACACACCCCACTCCTGGTAAACTTCCAAGGGAAATATGAGCTAGACTTAGTGGCACTGTGTTTAAAAAATTTGTTTTCATATGGTGTGTAATCTCTTGCACTTTGTCTAATAAGAATCAATATGTTTGGAAACTATACAAAGCTTATCTGTTTGATTGTTTACTCACTACTACCATCCATGTGTATCCTGAAGAGTCAAATTGTAAAGCAGAGGGTCTACCCCTTGAGATTGTGGGGAAAGGCATTGTTTAACCTGTGGTGGCAGCTTGAAGGGTTAGGACACGACCCTGAACAGAACTTGGATCATTGGTTCTAGCTCTTAGGAATGACTCTGTATCATAGAGACCCCAAGATTAAATGATAATGTCAAGGCTCTGTTCATTCTAGGGGCTTAATGCCTCCAGGGATTCAGTGACAAGAACCTTTGACAACTAACTTTTGAGTGGCCAACAGGGAGGTTAGGCCAGGCATTGTCATAGCCATCTCTTTGTAGTGATTAATTATACAATGTTCTCTTGCCGCCTGTTCCTTTATGTTATACATCAACACTCTTGCTTCCATCTCTGTCCATTTTCTTTCTCTTGCTTCTCTTTTTTATCTGCTTTCCCATTGCCTCTGTCTTCATGCTTCCCATTTTTAATTGTTTTGGTTTCCTCTTGCTTTATGGACCCATTTCTCTATTTCCCATTCAAGGGGATACCCTTGGATTGGGGGAATCCAGTTGCAAATGTTCTGGCAGCTTAGTGTTTGAGAAATTTACCAGTCTTCCCATACCAATATAATTATACTTCAGTAGTTATACTAGTATATCCTTCTGCTTTTTTTTTCCATTTAGCTCATGTCAGAAAGCATATAATTAAATCTCGAAACATTCTTCATATGATTATAAGTATTTCTCTGTTTTACAGATGGAGAAACCAAGACACAGACAGTTTAAATGACTTGTCCCTAGTCACTTATCAAGAAAATGTCGGTCTGGAAAAGAGCCTAGGCTCTGAAGCCTCTTAGAAAAAGTGCCACTTCTTTTATTCTGTTCTGCCCTGGGACCAACCCATATTCTAAGAACTTTTTAGCATCTTTTATCTTGAACAGTGTATGTGTGCCCTGAAGCAGCCATGGTATTTCCCAGATACCTGAAAGGTAATACAGAAATCTAGCAGCAATTTTGATGTGCTTTTACATATACAATTTTGATGTGCTTTTGATGTGCTTTTATGTATACATCAAACCAAACCTTCTTTTATTGTACATGTATGCTACTGTGAATGAGATTTATCCCTTGCATAATTTCATTGGCAATGCACTTGTATTCATGACATTTTAAGAAAAGTAATTTAGATACCCAAACAACACTTAGCAATATATGAACTGTTTCCCACAATGGAAAGAGTAGCATCTTTGGTCACTAAATTATAGTACTTAAATGAAATTTAACCACAACAGGCATTTCCACATATGCTCTGGGAGTGAGTGGGGGCACTTTAATTAGCGTGGCTCTGAGGGCATTTATACACATGCTCCAGGAATGGGGGGAGGTTAATTAGAGTGGCTCCAAGAGCCGCTCTAATTAAAGCGCCTGAAGCATCTCATGAATCAGCATCCATGCACTTAAAAATGGCAGCAGGGGCACTTTAAATAAAGCTTGTCAAGCAAGCTTTATTTAAAGAATCCCCACCACCATTTTTAAGCGTGGGGATGCTGATACATAAGATGCAGGAATCTGCTGGAGCATGGTAATTAATTGAGTCTGCTCTGACAGTGTAATTACAGCGCATTGGAGTGGCCTCACTGCTCATGTATAGGCACCCTAACAGTTTGAGTTTAATGATGAGAGTGTGTTTTTTGTTGTTTGTCATTTTTCCCCCTCTCTCATCTAGACTACTCATAGACTTGAATGAAGAGTATTTGCTAGTATTTAGAAATGTAGTACTTCAGAAGAATTCTGTGCCTCTTAAAATGATTAAGGAAGTAAAAAAAACCCCAACAAATAGTGAATATCACTGCATAAATTAAAAGCACTAAGTTTCAAGTAAATGGGTGCAAATTAAAAATCAGATCCAAACCTCCTCTCCCCTTTTATTTTCCCCTTAATTGTTTATGATGAGATAAGAGTGTATTAGTCAACTATACTCCAACTGCTTTTACATCTGGAATTGAACCCAAATGTGAGAAGCCTTCTTTTTTAAAATCCAATTCAGATATAATCCAATATGGGGGAAAAAGTTTCTTCTGAATACTGCTTTCATGACAGGTCAGTTGAGGATTGCAGAAATTTCACAAGAATAGCTGGAATCATGTAATTTCCATCTTTCAAACAATTTGGGACCAATATAATTACTGGGTTTTTTCCATTTTTCTGCTGGAATAGTTGGAAATAACAATATTTATGATTTGCCATAATAGAACTGCCATGAGACCAGTTTGGCAATGCAAAATTATAATTGCTTTGATCAGATTTTTAGTCTATTTTCTTTTATCCGCTAATAGGTGTAGCTGTTTCTCCAATGTTCACTTGTATTTTGATTTAGAAATCCATACTTTAAAAGAAATATTAAATGTATAATAAGGCTATATGACAGAGTTTTATACATATCTTTGTATGTTTTCATGAGCAGCAAAGTACAAACAAATCAGTAAATGTGTATTCAATTTGTCAATTTAAACACATAATGGAAAATTAGATAAATAAAATATATTTGACAGTAAATGTGTCCACTGGGAACAGTTCCTTTGTGTTTTCCTTTATAGTGGCTAAACATTAAGTCAGACCCTTAACTTGAATTTAATGTATTAAAGCAATAACAATCAAGACACAAGGCATTTCCTGGGAATTAATGACTGAATGGGAGGGTTGATGGCCCAAAGTGAAGCGGAGGGCCATTAACTTCAACTAGTCATTAATTCCCCAGGAAAATTCCCTGTGCTGAGGTTGTGAGTTCTGTTTATAAGCTTCTTATATATTAAAAAGTATATAAATGCTCTCCCCGTTGTCCGAGCATTTAAAAGTACACCCTGGAAAGGAAGCAATGAACCAATATTTAGTCTGTGCTGGTCTTGTCTGAGAAAGTAAATGATCAGCAAAATTAAAAAGAAACAAACACAAACTTCTGTAGCAGCCAGACCTCAGTTCCCCAAGTAGACACTGCCTGGGGCTTTTGTGAACTTCAGTATAGTAATGTATATATCTCGGGACAGACAGACAGGTGCTATGGTCAGCACAGCTCTCCTTGCTGTTGTGGAATAATCAGTTGGCATTCAAGCCTCTCTATAGGTTCACTGAATCCCCATGCTTGTTTGCCCCCAGTCAGAAATGACACCCCTACCATACCTAGTCTACTACTATCATATTGTTGCCCTTTTTTGTGCAAGTGGGAAAAGAAAGCAAGGGCTGTCCAGGTTAGTTTTTCACTTGGAACAGAAATCATAAGTAGTAGGTATTTTCTTAGTGGAATTTGCTTCCAGAACAGCTTATTTCTTTGGGGCTCATCAGGAATCCTAATAGGTAATTACCCAAAAATTAAATAAATTCTGTTAAACCAATAGAAATTGTATGTGATGATAGATTTGATGGGCCCAGATCCCAAATGGGCACATGGATTTTTAAACCTAGAGAGGAAATGTCAGGATCTTTCAGCCCGATTTGATATTGTATTCCTTTGTTTATTTACTAAATATCCACCATCGTGTGTTTACCGATTTGTTTAAGGGTTGTCAACCTATTGTTCAAGGTTGATTAATTATTAAAATGTTTATTAATTGTGTTATCACAGTAGTGCCTAGGGACCAACCAAAACGGGGCTCTATTATGAGGTACTATACAAAGAGCCATATTTTAAGCTTTTTAAGATTATTGTCTGATTTCATTTCTCCCAAACTAGGAATTAAAAAAAAAAAAAATCCATAAAAAATGTAAGGAATGACGGTAGTAATGGTGTTAGCTATCCTTCTTGCTTTTTTTCTGACCTTGACAGTATTGATTCAACTTGTATGAAAATTAATCTGAGGAGAGAAGAACCCAAACATTTTATTTTTAAGACTTGCAATTTCCAAGACCAATTGCAAGTTGTTGCTCTTCCTGTGGGTTTTTTTTTTTGGATTGATTTTTTTTTCTTATTTGATGAAGTGGTTACTAGCTAGTGCCTTGTAACTTGGCCAACTGTTTTCAGGAATCATTCCATTCATCTTATAATTGGCAATAAAATGTTCCATCTCTGACTTGCAGCTTATTTAAAAATCAGTCACTGGTAATAACAAATGGAAACTCAGTATGTGGAAATATATGAAAAGGATGTTGAACCATGTTTAAGGGTTTTTATTACCTTTGATATGTTTGTGCGTCTGTGAAGTAATTGTGGTATATGAGCACACAATTATATGGAGGTGGTAAAACAGTTTCAACCTGACTTTTGACTTGCCTATAAAATTGCTCTAATCTGTTAGAGTATCCTCTGGATTAATTTATTTAAAATATAGTCATTCAGCACTGTAAAATAAAAAAATAAAAGTCAGTTTATGAAAGGCCTCCACAATATAGGGTTTTGCTAAGACAGAGCCAGTCTGTAATTGATGCAGCATTAGTTCATATTTTCCTCCACAATCCATGCTGATTTCAGATTTGATGCAGCCACATAATCAAGAAAGGAAGCAGAACCTGTATTGCATATGGTCTATAACAAATATGTAAAAAAAGAAAAAAGGACAAAACTAAAGATGAGCCTAAACCAAAACCCCAGATCCAAGCATTCTTCAGACTTCAGGAAAGTTTCAGTTCAAATCTTGATCTGAACCTCATGGCTGATGCCTACCCCCACTCCCTCCCACCGCCCTTGACCCTGAAATAACTGAATCAAAATTGAAGGCCCAAGGATCAGACAGAACTGAGAGAGGAGGGAATGCTGTACACAAGTATATTAAGAAGATATTAGGAACAATAAAGAATATATACAATGTAAAAGTATGAAATTAAATCTAATAGCTCTGTGACGCAGTATATATTTGATATATTAATATAGCATGTCTATTTCAATTTTGGGGGGTTAGACATGACATATAGAGGTGCATTCTATACTTTGAATTGCAATGCTCAAACGTTAGAATTCTATTAGAGCACTTTGACTCAATGTTTTATATTCAGACTTATTATATTAAGTTCATTAATTTCACATCACTTTAAAGATGTGTATTGAAAAGGAAATAAATATTCCATTTAAAACCATCCCTTAGGTGAGTAATGAGGTTACTAAGTTTTAAACTTTGCAGTACTACAGAAAGTTTGGGTTTCAGCTATATCAAAATGAGCAATAATGGATATTCGGTAGTGCTTTGTTAGAATTTCCATAGGACCTTTTCTCCAAGGACTTCAAAATACTTCCCAACCATACATTGGCTATCTAAGCATTCCAATGTCTCTGTTTTTTTATATTTATTATTATAGGATGCTATTTTACATATCAGTAAAAAGATTAAGGAACTTGAACATGGTCATATGATATTGCTTGGTAGGTCTGTCATAGAATCCTTAGAAATAGAAAGAGAGACTTAATGAGTTCTAAAGAACCCAATCAATCCATTAGCATAGGTCTAAGCTTTCATGGTTGAAGAGTACAGGTGGTTTTAAACAACTCCCCTTCTCCAGTCATAGAAGTGCTGAATAAGTGAAAACAGCAGATTGAAAGGATTATTTTAAGAATTGCAGGGCACATCTACATGAGACGTTTACTGTGGAACTTATTAGCTCCGCAGTAGTCTCAGCATCTAGACGTGCAGTCCTATTCAGTAAACACAAGTACTATCCTACGGCGGTGTTCTTAGTGTGTAGCACTGCATGTGTAGATGCTGGCAGAGCTGGCTGGGGTACGAGAGTGCTTTAGTGTGGGGGCTGCCTGCCAGCTATCCCTGAACTGAAGTACCCTTATGCCACAGCCAGCCCCTCCACAATACGTTGAGCTGGGTTGGAGCAGCAGGCTGACCTCTAGGTCCCCTACCAGCTGGGGCTGCTCTGACCCAGTTCAACGTACTGTAGTCCTGGGTGCACGTGTAAATGTGGCACCCGGGAGCAATACATTCTGGTGCAATATGCATCAGAGTTTATTATATTGCAATAATTGTGCATGTAGATGCACCTGCAGTGAGTGATCTACTATAAAATGCAGTTAAATATTTTGATAATTAAGAATGTTATAAAATTAATTTGCAGAAAAGATTTTAGAAGTACATGCTATCTAAATTACTGTCAAGGCACAGTATATTGTAAGGGCATATCCAGATAAATCTATACCAGGAAAACAAATTACATTCCAAAATGTGATACACCAAGCTAAATACACTTTAGCTCTTACTCTACCACACCATGACAAACATGTTTCCTAATGTGTCAACTAGTCATGACCATCTAATGCATATATCCATAGCTAGCCACAAATAGCTCACCCTTTCATGTAAATGTGTATGTAAGGAATACAGCTCCCATTCATATATATAACAAAGAGGAAAAAAATCAAATTTATTGAAAGGAAAGCATTTTTATTGTATAGGGGAAAATCTTTTATTTTTAAAACATTTTGAAATGTTAATATGCAATGTGTCTGAATATAAATATTCATTTTTTAAACCATATATTGACTGAAATGGCACCTTGACCAAAGTTTCCTTGATTATTTAAAAAAGCACAAAAGGAGTTAATCAGTACTGTCCATATTAATAACTGACATAAATTCTTCTGAGATCTAAAGATTGAAGAGAGCAGATAGACTATGGTAAAGAGACTATGGCAAAAGAGAGAATGGCAAAAAAAGAAAAAAAAAAAAGAAATACACACCCAAAAGGAATAATGTGAAAAAATTCTAAAGATGTATTTCATTTACAATTATAACTTAAATGCCTAAGAACCTACAAAATGTGTTGCAAAGTCAAAGATTCTAACAAACAGATGAACTAGAGTAATATTACTAAAATGGTGTATTTCTGCAATTGGTATTATATCAGTTTTTATCAGAAAAATTTTTTGCTGGTATGCCATTGTCCGTTATGCTTTGGAGTCCATTATTATTTAGAGTCTGCTAGAAAGAAGAAACTCAAACTATTGATTAATAAAGAAAACCATAAAGTTGGGGGACGGGGTAGAAATAATCTTTAGTCTTTGAACAGTGGCTTTAGAAAGATCATCATCATTTTAAAGATCAAATAGCCTTTTTCACTGAAGCCTAGTCTCTCAAAGTTTTGGTCCAGTTTCTTAACTAGACTACTATATAAGTAACCCTTATAAGCTCTTTTCTAAACAAAAAATAAGACTTTAAAGACTATTAAGAAGACAAGAATAGTAATTTACCCTGGATGAAAGCCAAAACTTGTGATAATATCTGTTGTTTATAGGCAACTTTGAATCAATTGCTGGGATTTGAGATCAATTAAATCTTGGTAAGGGGGAACTTGATGTATGGATGATAATTGGCCTTTGTTTACCCCTACCGTGTGCATCTACAGCTCTTCCCTTGCAACCTACCCCAGAATACCCAGTTCTCCAGTAATTAATTATCCATATGGTTTCCTACAGATTGCTACCTCCCTTCTGACATTTGTATTGAGAGACTTGATTTGTAGTCAGCCTCTGCAATTCACTGGGCTGAATTTTACCTTTAACATATGAACACAATAATGGTTTAATGCTTTTAACTAGGATATTATTGCTATTCTGGATTGGTATAGTTACTTTCATTTCCCTTATTCATCATCTATGACAGGAGTGGCCAATCTGCGGCACAGGTGCTGCAAGTGGCACAGGCAGTCTCTTTGTGAAGCTTGTGACAGATTGGAAAGGGGACAGGGCAGCAAGACGGCAGATTGGGCAGAGAGCAGAAAGAAGAGAATCAGATGAAGCAGGGAGCAAAGGGTACAAAGTAGCAAGCAGAGCACCTGCTGGGTCAAGGAGTACAGGGCAGGGAGTAGGAAGCTGAGCAGCATATCAGGAGAAAGGGATCATAGTAGCACTCAAGGAGAGCAGGGGCTAATGTTTGGCATTCCTGCCAAAAAGGTTGGCGTCCACTGATCCATTATACCAATTTGGCAGTTTAACTACAAAAGTAGAATCTTTTTGAAGAGGTGGATTAAAAAATGGGCATCTATGCACATGACAGAGCTCTGCTCCAACATGTGGTAATTAGCACATCAGAGCAGACTTGATTAATCGAGTCTGCTGGAATGTGTTAATTAGTGCACTCCAGCAGCCTCTGCATTACCACGTGTATTCAGTGTCCCTGCATTTCAAAATGGCAGTGGTTCATCAAGTGAGCTTTAAAGTGCCCCAGATGCCATTTTGAAATGCGGGATATTGAATGCATGTGATGCTGCGGGTGCTTTAGTAAGAGTGGCTCTCAGACCTGCTCTAATTAAAGCACCTCCCACTCCAACTCGGAGCACTTGTATGGATGCCCAATGTATTCTCTTTAGATTATGCTGATTTTACTGTGAATAGTAAACTAAAGCAGGATAAATATTAGAAAACAATCCTTATTCCAATCTGCCCACAACAAACATGGTGATCTGAGGTTCATAAGGGTTATTTTAGACAACTATCCCATAACTTCATAGCAAGGTACTCCTGAACATTAAATGTTCTATGCAAATTTTCTGCAGTCTGACTGACAGGAATAAAATGGCTTTCCACTGAAAATGTGTACAATTACTAAATCTATACGGATGTGTTCTTTACCTTAATTATTTCCCTCCCCCATTTTATTACATTCCCATATGCTGTCCTTAATTACTTTCCAGCTTGGGTGTGTATTCCCTTTAAAATATTTGTAAACATGAGGTCCACATTTCTACATTCCCCAACTGGCTTTTAATTTTATTGTGCCAAACTCTGTTCTCAGAGTGGTAACAATCTGAAGTAACCCCATTGATTTAAGTGGGGCAGAGTTTAGCCCATTAATTTACTAGCTCTTTTAAGGAATTTATGAAGGAATTTAGGATGCAGGGAGAAGCAAATAATTTCCCTTAATAATACTTTCTAGAACCTAATTCGAGGAAAAATGAAAGAGCCGTATGCAAGCTGTTTGCTTAGCCAATGAGATAGAGAAGTGAAGGAAAGACATTTTTCAGTGATATAAAATGTTAATATTTGGGGCAAGTAAGCAGAATTACCTGCAGCTTGAACAGTGAACAATTATAGAAAAAATGTTAGGCAAGGTACGCTAACTACACCTATCTGTCTTGGTCAGGAAGTGGTATACATTTCCCCAGTAGGAAATGTTAGGTTTGTAGTGAATATGAGGTTTGTAGTAAAAAGTCCAAATGAAGAAGCAATTAGTCCGAATGTTCCTTATGTTAATTCTGTATATTCCTAGAGATTCCTGGTGGGTTCAAACATTTAAATTGGAGACTTAAGCTGAGAAATTGCAATGAAGGTGAATGCTGTAGCAGACTAGACAAAAAGTCACAGGGTTATGTTGAATAGACACCGAGGGAAGGAACTGCAGACCTGATGTAACGCTGTGTAAAGTAAATGGATGCTGAAGTTGAGATCTATCAGTAGGAGTGTTGAATCACAAATCATCATCTAGAAAACTGGGAATTCTGAATAGTACAGCAGCTAAACAACTGCAGTATAGACTTTGGGGACATGGTGAAAGCAGCAAGTAATCTTTTTTGGTGCAGATATAAATGAAATGGGTTTATTAGCTGTTTGTTTTTTTCTAATCTGTCGCCCTGTCAGATATGAGAGAATAATATTTTAACTGACTTTTCACTTTGGCTCTCAATTATTTTAACAATATGACTTCTTTTTTCAAACCTGAAGTTCTGGAGAGAAAAAGCAATGTTATCCAGTGAGAAAAAAAGCATTCTTTGCCCAGCTCTGATTTGATGCAATTCTCTGTAGCTTGGAAACTCCAGGCAATATGGCAGCGTGGGATTAGCATTCATTATGAAGTGACTGAAATGCTTGTTTACAGATTGTGGGAATCAGGAGAAAACAGGAAACTCCACCTGGATTTCCTAGATTTTCAGCATCCTTTCTGTAAGACCTGAAAGGAGTGATGGTATTTTAGAAGGAAGGAGGAATAGCCTGTGAGATGGGTGTGCTTCAGTGGGAGCGACAAGCATCTTCTTCTGCAGTTTCATTACATCTGTAGCAGTAGCTGTGACACTTTCAGACAATACAATATGTATATGGAGGACTGTATGGAGAATGGCCTGATTCATCTAGGTCAGAGGCATGCTGGTGTGGTCCTGATGCCTCTATTGCTGAGCTTTCATTTGAAGAGAGATGGTGGAGCCAGGCAAACCGAAGACACCCATGAACTTAATTCCAGGTAATTACTGAATTTCTAAATGTAACCTATTAGTCAATAAAAATTTGAATACATACTGAAATAAAATCAGTAACAATTCAGTAGGAGAGGAAAAGTGACATAGCTTGGACACATGCTATGATATTATAAGTTTATGTCAGCACATAGACAAAAAATCAGACCTTAAATCCAAAGTCAAACACACTCAGGATTTATTATTTTGATGAAAAAGTTACAATTACCCTTACAAGCAGAATAGTAATGTCAGATTCAAGTGATGCTTTTATTATGCCCTAAAATATTGTACCAAAAGACAGTTTGGTTTTTGTATCCTCAAAATGAAAGCCCAAAAGGAATAAAATAGAAATGTTGTTGTTTTGAGCTAGACATATTGATTAGTGTCCTCTCCTCAGCAAGATTATTTATTCATTTTCCTTGTGAATGCTTTATTTGGCTTTGATCTTTTCCCATTTAGAACAGGTTACATTTATGTGTACATGCTCTTTTACTGAAAGAAACAAATACATATTTACAGAAAATCAGTATCTGTGTCTATGGCTGAATGTTTGAAAAAGAACAGCAAAGTTTCTACTTTGGGGAAGCATTTTTTAAACCCGCTTTCACAAAAGTTAAATTTCCCCACTGGTATGAAAGATTATGCTCTTTTATGCACTTGCTAGATTTCCTGTTTTGATAAATACATCTTTCTCATTTAATATTCTTATAGTGCTCAATGCTTAGAGGGTTAACAGTGATTTTTGTTAACTCTCTGAGACCCAAGAGGAACTTAAAACAAGGTGAAAACTACAACTGACAAGAAAAGGGCACAAGAGCACTGATTTTTCTGAAGCTCACTTCCAGTATACATAGTTCACTTTATAAGAAGAATTTATGGATTTTTCTTGTTTTGACAGAAATTAGCATTCGGGAATTACGACCTTAACATACAGGATTAGAGTAAAATGTTGAGAAAACATAATTATTCATGACAGACACTTTTTGCCAAAATAAAGTTGGGGTGGAAATTAAAATAAAATCTTATTTTATCCCCTCCCTCCCCGCGCCCTGTAGTGTTTCATATCAATCCATATTTCAGTTAAAAAAAATTTGCCCCATTTGCATTGCTGGATCATTTAAATATATGATTTGAAGGTCAGTTTCATAGGGATAAAATCTTATCTGGGGAAATGAAAACAAACATATTTTCTGAAATGTTAACTTACTCCCAAAATGTGAAACAAAAAGCAGAAATTAGACAATTATGGAACTATTCTGAGGTTGCGTTCCAGTCTCCTGCCCCAGTTACAGCGCAGGCACTTTTTTCCTTTTTTTTTTTAAATTCCCTTTTGCGGGGAGTAAATATTGCACTCGTTTTTAATACCTGATGACTTCCATCCAGGACACCCTCCACTACAGGATGCCAGAGAGCCATCCAGCGCTGAACTTTGAGCAGTTTCCTAACAGATCTCTGTAAAATGATTAAACCCCCCCCCCCCAAAAGATGGAGTGCACTTCCCCCTCCTCCTTTTAATTACATTTCAAATACAAATTCCTAGATCCTGACGTGTCTGTAAAAACACAGCTGTTGCTGTATTTCATGATGGCTTATCTTTATAAAAAACTTGGAGGGTAGGGGGAAAAGACAAAACTGGGTGGTCAACCTGATTTGCTAAGGAAAAGCTAGAGGAGTGTGGCATTGCTTGAGGCTGGGGGCACTGCTACTGGCAGATGGACCTAGGAAGCTCTGAAAGACCTCATGCCATGGACTGAACTGCCAGCACAAGCAAAGAGAGACCTGCATTGCACAGCCCCACTTGTCTGCTCTTGACATGCTTGGGACTGGGGGCATGGCTACTGGCAGCCGGACCTGGGAGGCTTCAGAAGCCCTGGTGCCAACACAGGGCTGAACAGGCAACAGAGGCAGAGGGAGCTGCGCTGCACAGCACACACAACTCCACTTCCTCTGCTCTTCACCTTGTGAGGGAGGGGACACTCTTAACTTGCTCTACTACCTTACCCGTACCCCTTGTGGGGGGGTGACCTATGCCTCTTTGGGGGTTTGTGTGCATTACCTGTTCCCCTTTGGGGGGGGGGGGTGTTACCCAGGCCCCTTTCAGGTGTGTGTGTATGTTACCTGTGCCCCCTTCAGGGTGCATGTGTGTGTTATTGGTGCCCCTTTGTTTGTGTGTATGTGTGTGTTACCCGTGCCCCTTTCAGGGTGCATGTGTATGTGTTCCCGGTGCCCCTCTTGGGGTGTGTGCATGTGCTACCGGTGCCCCTTGGGGCGGGGGGTGTTACCCGTGTCCCTTTTGGTGGGGGTATGTGTTACTGGTGCCCCTTTGGGGGTGTGTGCCTGTTACTGGTGCTTCTTGGCGGTGTGTGTGTTACTCATGTTCCTTTTGGGGGGTGTTCCCCGTGCCCCTGTGGGTGTGCGTGGGGGTGGGTGGGTTTGTGTGGGGGGAGTACAGAGCAGCTGTGCGGAGGAAGGGCGCGGGGAGGAGCGTGCGGGGGGCGCTGCGGCTCCCCTCAGGGCTGCGTGTGGGCGCGGCGCGTGGGTGGCGGAGCCGGCAGGGCGGGGGGCGCAGACAGGTGGGCCGGCCGGAGTGCGCTGCGCCGCGCGGGAGGAAGGGGAAGGGGAAGGGGAAGGGGGGCAAGGAGCGCGGTCAGGTGACTGCGCCTCTGCGTGTGAGTGTGTGTGTGTGTGTGCGAGAGTGAGTGTGCGAGGGAGTGCGTGCGTGTGCCAGGTTGCGGTGCGAGCGGCGGGGGCGGCGTGTAGGCAGCAGCCGGGGGCGCGGGAGCCTCGGCCATGTGATGGAGGAGAAGGGGAGGCAGGCGGGAGAGAGGAGGAGGAAAGAGGGAGAGGGCGGGGGGGAAGGTGCTGCCTATAGAGCGCCTGGGACGCGGCGCGGGGAGCAGCAGCAGCGGCGGCAGCGGCCGGCCGGGCTGGCGGGCGACGCGGGGCCGGGCCAGCTCCTCCCTCCCTCCCTCCGCAGGAATCCCGCTCCGGAGCGCGGCGGGGCCCGTAGCTCGCGGCCGAGCGGGACGGCGGAGGCCGGGCGTGCGGGGCGCGCAGGTGGGCAGCTCCGGCAGGGGCCGGCCCGGCTCCCTGCTCTGTCCTGGGGCTGGGACTCGGGGCAGGGGCGCGGCGCCGCCTCCCAACTTGCTGCTGTCAGCTGGGGGTGGTGCATGTGTGCATGCGTGTGTGTATGGATGCATGTGCGTATATGTATGCGTGTGTGTGCATGTGTGGGGGTGTGTGTGTGCCGGATGTGTGGCGGGGTGGGGAGGGGATGGGATGATCGCTGCGTTTTGGACCGAGCTTCCTGGCCGGTCCCGGGTGGGTGCTCGCCTGCGGCTGCAGCCCGGGCTCCGGATTGCGGTGGTTTCCTTGCGCTGCCCCTTCACTCCCCCACTGCCCGGTTGTGGCTCGCGGTGGGAGCGGCCGGCGGGGCCGCCGCAGGAGGCAGCGAGCAGACGGGAGCCCCGCGGGCCGGGAGCGGGCGGAGTAGGCGGCGGCAGGACGACCCCCCTCCCGCCCCCTGGGCTCGGCTGGAGCCAGTGCCTTTCATCCGGGAAGGGGCGAGGCTCAGGCCAGGAGTCACCTGGAATGGGGGGAGCTTGTGTGCCTGGGAATCCCAGTGCTGGGAAATCCTGCTTCCCCTCAGGGATGACCCCTTTTCTTGATTCTTCTTCCTTCAGTAGATGGTTTGACTATGAAATGTTGCCTAGGAAAAGCCCTCGTGTTTTCAGGTAAAGGAGCAGCACTTGTCAGCTGGGGGCTTACAGTGGCGTGGGGAGGGGGAATCCATTTTAGGCTCTTTTAATGGCTTGATCTGTTTTATTTATTTATTTTTTTCACCCTCCCCAGGCAAGCAGTTGCTAGCCAAGATGTAGCTGTAAGGAAGCTTTCGCACAACATACCTGTAATTCTTACCTGGAGCCAAGGGAGTGCTGGCCCCTCTTAAAACCAGCAGCCACCCAAAAGAGCCTTTCCTCTTTAAAACCAACTTTTTCCTTATTCGGCCAACGATTTTGGAAAGCCAATCTTTCCAGATCACACCTTCCTTTTGTGCTTAATCCTGGCCCCCAAATATGAAGAAGTCAAGGCCTTTGAATACTCAGTCCATCTTTGTCTTGTTTACTGTTGAAATGCTGAAGGCTACAGATTTAGTGGATGGGCTGGACACTTACACAGTTGTCCAATTTGTGACAGCCAACAGTAAAATGATCTTTTCGATATGATAAAAAAGAATTGGATTTAGGTGAGGGGGGTTTTTTTGTTTGTTTCTTTAAAGATATGCGGCCTCCACTTTTGCATGCTAGTTCCATTTTTTTGTTTTTTGGACATTAGATTACTCGATATGTAGGGTAGCAAAGTTTATCCTTGAAAGTGCACCTTTATAAAATGTTCCTGCAAGGAGACAGACAAATTAGTTTGTTTCATCTGTATACTTGAAAGTTGGGATATTGTCCATTCAAGGTTATAACGTATCTGAAGCAACAGAGTAGTAAATACGGGGGTTATAGATTCCCCCCCCCATTTGAATTTACGTGGAATACTTTCTTCTTCTTAGAATGTATTAGAAAGGTACTTACGATAAGTCAGTCTTACATATTTTAACTAACGTTATGCAGATGGGAGCATCTTTTTTATGGTTGTTTAGAAAATTAAATGAGCTGAAACATTTGGTGATAATAGACTTCACAGGATAATATATGGCTAATTTCTCCTGTATGACTACAGGTGGCAGTGTAGAAGCCAAGAACAAAAGTTGGCAGAAATTATTTTTCTTTCCGTGAGAAAATGAAGAGAGTGTACACATGACTAAGCACAGGAACCTGAAATACCACAGGTATGTAAACGTGATTAATCTAACTGCTGATGAACCTCCTAGTATTTACTGTATTCCAACGTTTCTGATTTTCTCGGTATTTTTGGACCACATATCAGTTAATTCATTCAAATTAAGTTCTAATCAAACTTGTATGAAAATTCACGTGCAATAACTAATGTGAAAAATGGTTTGAAGGTGGTTTTGAGGGGAAGAGGGTATGTCAACAACTCTTCACAGTTTGTTTTAACTACAAAAGAATTTGAATGCTGTAGTGTTTGCATAACTTGCTTTCTTAAATAGGTACAAGGCCTTGTACTAATGGTACTGATAACTTTATTTCCTAAATCAGATATGGTGCTCTCTTATCTAAAATAGACAGACTTCAGTTGTAAAAGGAAGTTCCAACTTCAAAGTGTGTCAGGTGTCTTTTATTAGGATTTTAAAAAATCTGTGGAGGAATTAGGAAGATGTTTGTTCTTAAGTAAGCTTCATCATTTGCATACTGGGTGCCAAAGGCATGCTTTCTGGAAGTGATTGTTAACTTGTGTGCATGCCCAGGCCCTTGAGATGTGCCTACCTTAGAAGTTATATTGGTTTAATGCAAGGTATGAAATAGCTATAGAGAGACCATTTGATACTCCACGTGGCCACCCTTATTCTAGTCTGAGAAATGTGTTTTGCTGTTTTTTTAGCTTATGCTGCTTTGGAAGTGCTGTAAATTAAACTGGATAAATTATTTTTCTTCTAGAATGAAAGTTTTCTTTAGGGGAGTTCATAGTTATTTAACTATTCTGGTACAGTACAAGCAGCATATGATTGGCGTGTTCGGTCTGACCTGGGTGGTGGACAGTTCATCTTTTCGGGCCCTTTACGTCACTGGCAGTTTTGTATTATTGACAACCCTGAAATGGACTACTTTTCAAAGCTGCTGGTAAAGGCAAGGTTCTCTGAGTAACAATGTAGGGAGCCTAAATGAGGTGCCAACAGTTAAGCGGGTGCTGAGTGCATGCTATGGGTAACTATGTAACTAGAACTAATGAGGTGTGAGAACTTGAGAGCAGGCTGTTCTGACAGGAATTAGCAGGCATGTTTATATCTGCTTAGGTGTCTCCTTTATTACTGAAATCAATCAGAGATGGCAAATGGCAAGTGCTGTTTGCATGACTTAAATAGCTTTCTGCTTGCCTGAAGGTAACTTAAGTGGTTTGTACTGTGTGTTGTGTCTTGGGAAGGGATTGTCTCCTGTTAGCAAAACTCCTAGTTTAAATGAGAAGGTACCTAGAAGCTACCCCAATACAATCAATACCTCATGCCTCTGATAGTCTCTTAAGAACTAACATGGTTTTAAAACAAACTGTTTTGTTGTGTTTTCTGTTAAACTAGCAAAACTAGAATTTCAGAGTTATGTTGTAAAGATTTCTTTTCTCCCACTGCCCCCTCCACAGCACACTTTAGCACATTATCCTTTGTGATAACTTGGGTACCAATTGCTATCTTTTTAGCTTCCACCCCAAAGGAGGTGCTTAATCTGTTGCTTGGAGGGAACTGGAAATTCTTCACATACATTTGGCTGTAATATTTGTTGGTTTTATTGCTGATTAAGTAAGGTAACTAAGTATATTTTTAGCTTTTAAATAAAGGATTCAGTTGGACTACTTTGTGAAGCACCTACCAAAGTAGTTAGTATCTGAATGAATTAATGAATTCATTATAACATGTAGATCAGAAATTGGATGTGTATATATCATAATGTGTCTTGGCTAAATTTTGAATAGGTTCTGTTGCTAAAATAGTAACTTGAGTCACAAAATTCAACAATTTGCATTGGGTCCCTGACTAGTACTGCAAATCACTGAGGATCTACGGTATTTGCTCTACTTTGGACTACCTGCATTGGAAATGACAGTGGTAAATTGTGCAATTTGGCATAAAGTAGAAACAAAGCCTCCATTATGGATCAGTTAATCAGACTTGTTTTTCTTTCTTAAAAGTGTAACTCCTTATTCCTGCAAAATTAAAATGGAATTAATTTCTTGTATTCCTATATAAGTACTATGGGAAAAATAGATGAAAACGTCAACATGGCTTTTTGTTGTTTACATTGCTTCTCCATGTTGTTGTATAGCCTTGTTTTGATATAATTGAAAACTGCAGTTGCGATAGTCAACTTAATTTAAATCTGGAGTCATGTTTCATATGAAGTAAACCAGAACGTCTTTGCAATATTAACATTCATATCTATCTATCTATCTATCTATCTATCTATCTATCTATCTATCTAAAATCTCTAGAGATGTTTGCTTTGATGGGAGCTACCAGTCTACATCCATTATACATTGATAATACAACAAATTCCATAGCTTTTGGTGGAACAACCTCCTTATTACATTCGACATAAGTGTTGTCCATGCATTCTTCTTTCTTAAATAAATTTTGGTAAATGTATTTGTACAATGAATCATTTTATGTCTATCATAAAGTTAGGTACCATCTATTAAAAAAACTGTCTTGAAATCATATTTGCGGGAGGTAATGACAGTATAGTTTTATACAATAACATATATTCTTTGTCTTTCTAACATTCATATAGGATGGTCTTTGAAATGTTATGTGTGAATTAGGAGAAAACATTCAGTCTATTTAAAATGTGGTGAAGCTGGAGCAGGTATAATTGCTGATGTCCAGGGAACCTAGCTTAACAGTAAATAAATAGGTACTTTGGAGAAAATGTAATACTTGAACCCTGACAGGCTTCAGCCAGTACACTTCCTTTTCTTTACTGATCGCAAGTTTAAGTAGCATCTGCTTGAATGGCTATAAAGTATCAAAGGTGGCTTTACATGACACCTATATACCTTATAGAACATCTTCATAACTTACAGAATGTCTATGTTTCTACAAGGTAGAGAAGGATGGCTTTGAGATGAAGTCACTAAAAGACATGAAAATGAAAATTCTAGCTGGACTACACTTGGAATAAGAAAGTAGGAGACTCTAAAACAGAATAGGAGTGTGCAGAGCCCTTTGACTTGGACAAATTAGTCTGTCTTTTAGTATCTTCTCAGTTAGTGCTGGGGCAGCTGAAGTTTTGTGTTGTTTATACATATTTTTTAGCCTTTAATTGAACAGAATAGCTATTCCATGGTAAGGGTCCATTCCGATGACCAATTTGCAATGCATCTTCCTCAGGTGGGTCCTTCAGCACCGCCAAATGTATAGCCTGATGGTTGCAATATAGGACTTGAAAGTGCCCTTGATTAATAATTATATGTAAAGCTAAGGCAAACTGCAGTTTTCTGTCTAAAATTTTGAACTTCTAGCCACCATTAATGCTAACAGAATAACCAGTGAATAAAAGGCAAGTGTTGAAAGGGAAAAGAGGCAAGTGATCTTGATTAGTGATTTGATGGTGGCAGAGAGCATGACACTGAATAAGAGGATGTGCTTCTTTCCTTAGAGAGATTAGGGCTAGAGAGGAGACACATTGCTTTATTATAACCTATGCTTTTATTTATTTATTTTAATGTGTCAAAAAATTCCCTGAAATGGGGGGAGGGACAGGGGTGGCAAGATCTGGGAATAATGTAGATTTCAACTGAGACTACTTAAAGTGAATAGGTTGTTTGAAATATAGAACTAGGCCTGCAGTTCACTGTGTCCCCAAAATCTTCCTTAATTCAGTAGAAAAGGAGAGCAGGAGGATCAGGTCTTAAATAGCTGTCCTCATATGACAGTTCTCTTAAGAGCGCTTAGAGTTTTACTCTGCAAATTAATAACTCCAAGAGAGAAGTGCATTTTTACATCGTCAGTTTTTTTCAACATGAAATATTTTATAGAATAAAATGATATACTGCATTTATTTTTTCCCCCCCATTTTTGGCAGTTTATGTATTAAGAGGTTAGAATTTCACATCCACTTCAAACTTTCAAGCATCATTTAACTGACTTGTACCAGCCAAATGCATCCCCATTAAGCAGAATTTCTCCTAATATTGTGCCAATTAAGTAGCAGACATTGCTTTCAACATCTTTAGATGAAATCAGCTCCTCAAGAGTTGCCTCTATTAAGCAAAATCCCTAATTAGGAGCGTTCTAAATGGAATGCAGAGTGTGCTTTTTAATAAGTTTCTATGTGTGCTAGCTTTTTCTCTTCATATCCATAGACTTGATATCTTTCACGTGAGAGAGCAATGTACTTGCCCTAGAAATAATTTGTATGATCATTAGCTTATTTTATTTGTGGTTGTGAAAAATAAAAATTTGGAAATTGGAAAGAATCCAGGGTGCCTTGGAAAAAATATAGGGAACTACTTATTTCACTGTAGAACTACTGAGTTTCATGTATGCATAGAACTTCTTAGAAGCACATTTAGATCCAAACCAGCAAACATTTACATGCAGTTAACTTGCGTTTTTAATGCTAACATTTTTGTTACACTGAACCGAGTGGGATGCTTAAAAATAACCAGGTGCATAAGCTTTTGCAGAACTGCAACCTTGGTGAAGTCAATATTCTGCACCTGACTACTGTGCATTTATTGTTTTGTTTTTAATGCTCCTGACCCTTGATTCAAAATCTGCTTCTTCGCTATCGTTGACAGCGTTTTTATACCAAATTCTAATTTTCATACATCAGCTACAGAATTGTACTAGAAAACAAAGCACTTTCATCACATTTTGTAATTTTCCCCCTCCCCTCTCAACTTTCTATCTTACTAAAAGATTAACTATTGTTGTTTGCATTTTTGGCATATGTTTTTTTTTTTTAGTGGAAAGTTAGGACTATCACCTTTCAACCTGAAAGGGGATTGCTTCACAGTGATAAGCATCTGAAAGAAATGGTAATGCTTATAATGATATTTTGAAACCCTAGCCAGGTAACAGTCATTCCAGCTACCGATTAAGCAAAGCACTTAACTTCAGTGAAAACTTGAAGCCAATTGGACAACTTACACATAAGTGCTTTTCTGAATTGGTCATGTTGCATGACTGTTTAAAACTAAAATTAAATTCAAAGTAATTATTTAATGATTTGAATTTGGAGATTAGGTCCCAGAAGTGCTATTGCTTGCTTTGAATCTAGTAATTAATTTAATCAGTGTTGTGGAACACAGTAAAAAGAGCATGCTAATCGAACTTGTGGAAAGGACTGGTAATACTTGGGATGCCAGAAATAAAGTACAACTTTGCTTTGACACCTTGTGGAAATGGCCTGAAGTGAATTATGAGGTCCATAACATGAAAAATGAAGTGGTTCTTATTGTAAGAAGAAATAAGGAAATGCACAAATACTGGAGAAGAACAGACATGAATCTGGAAGTTGTAGTAGAGATTAAGTTGCGTTTGGAGAAAAGCAAAAGCTTTATTGAGTTGTAGCAGCAGGGGTTTCATATGTAGCAATACAAGCAATTGTCCAGTACCAAGTACTCTCGGTTAAGTTCCACCTGAAGTCCTGTTTTTGTTTTTAATTTCTATTTTCCAAACAAACAAACAAAAAGCCACAAATTGGAGAAATGTCTAAAGGGCAGTACCAAGAATGATAAAGGATTTTTTTTTAAAAAGAACAACGAGGAAAAAGTTTGGCATACTAGTAATGTATAGTCAGGAGAAAAATAGCCTAGAAGAGGCATAACTCTTATACATGTAAACAGATATTATGAGGAGAACAAACCTCATTTCATTTTTTTTTTCTAAATGATTACCTTGTTATGAAAATCTTCTGTTTCTTGCATAATGATCTGTGACTTGACAGCTATCCTGTGGGCTGTTTTCCATTATTCTGTGTGGATGTCCACCTTCCTGGATCTTGCCCTTAAATTGTCAAGTGTCAATCTGCAATCAATTGTGCAATGTCTTGTTTGTGAGATCCCATGGTTCTTTACCAGAAAGGGGGAGATGTTGTACCCAAAGTTCATCAAGACAGGAGATAGAAGTGCCAGTTCCTGACTGCACTGAAACTTTCTTTTTGGGTTGTGGGTTTCTTTTCTTTTGCTTCCCTATCTGGTAATATATTGGTGTTATGAAAGAAACCCTGCTGTGCTAGTATGAGAATTTGGGGATCTATTTGCTCTGAATTATTTTTGTTTTGTATTTTTGTTATTTTGTATCAGTCTCACAAGTTAGAATTAGTTCTTGTTTCTTTTCAGCCTTCATTTCCTCTAAGGAATTAGACATGTTAGACAGGATAGGTTGAATCAGGGTGACTGCCCTGGGCCCCGTGCTTTGGGGGGACCCCACGGAGTCAGGCGGAGCAGCTGTGGCACCTCCTGTGGGGTCCACCTGGAGCTGACGACTCAGCCCCGCGCCACAAAAGAAGCATGGAGACCTCCCACCCCCTTTGCAGGGGTACCACAGCCCCATGCAGTGCTAAGGGGGCCTTGCGCAGGCTGATTTGTCCCAGGTCCTGCACCCCGCTAGGGCCAGCTCTGTTTGCAAGTGACATTCCTGTTAATACAACCCAGGATGCTGTTGGAACGTACATGAAATATAATTCAGTTAGTCTATAAGGTGCAAATATACCTTGCTTTCTACTTGATTTCAGACTAACATGGCTAAGTATGCCTCCTTCCCCTGACTTTTGACATACTTGTAGAATCCTCCTTTTTTGTTAATCTCCCTTGGCAGCTGCATCTCAAAATGAGCCTTGGCCTTCCTAATTTTCTCCCTGCATAACCCTGCAATACTCTTATATTCTTTCCTAGTATAATGAGTACATTTTCACTTTTTATAGGCTTTTTAGGTTTTTATATCATTTTCACCTTTTTTAAAATTTCAGTTCATTGAAGAGATTGCTGTCTAGCCCAGCTGGTCTTCTGTTGCATTTCCCATTCTTCTGTTGCATTGGATAGACTTGCCTTCCAATGGATCTTGACCACCAGTTCCTTGAGTTTGTTGAAGTCTGCTTTTTTTGAAGTCCAGTCTTATTCTGCTGTTCTCCCTCCTTCCTTCTTCCTCTTAGAATGTTGAATACTATCATGTCATGTTCACTGCCACCCAAGTCACCTTCCACCTTCATTCTCAACCAATTCCTCCTGTTTACAAGCAGTAAGTCAAGAAGAGGTTTCCTTTTTAGTTGGCCTCTCTGTCATCTGTACCAAAAACGTATCTCAAACACACTTCAGGAATTTGTGGACTCCTTGTGTTTCTGTGCCAGCAAACATTCTTCTAATTGAAGTCCCTCATGAGAACAAAGTCCCTGTGATTTGGAAGCTTCCCTCAGTTGTTTAAAGAAGGCCTTGTCCATCTCTTTCCTCCTAGTTTGGAGGTCAACCATGACATCTCCCCTGCTGCTCTCCTCTCTGACCTTTACCCAGAAGCTTTAAACTGTCCTACCTTCCACTTTGCACCATACCTCCAAGCGTGTACATTGCTTTTGTATGTAGGGCAACACTTCCTCCTTATTTTCCCCTGCCTATCCTTCCTGAACAAACAATACCCATCCATGGTAGATCTCCAGTCATGGGAACTATCCCCCCACGTCTCCATAATCCCAATTACATCATAATTTTGTGCTTGTACAAGGACCTCCAGTTCTTTCTGTTTGTTCCCCATACTTCTCGCGTTAGTAGATATACATTTCAGGTGTCCAGCTGACTGTCCTATCGTCTTCTTGAGAACATTGCTAAAGCATCTGTTATTGCTCTCCCTTATTAAGTTTTTATCTAGATCCTCAGGCTCTCTGCTTAATTCTCTGGGCTTTTGTCTCCTTCTCCCAGTGAACCTAGTCCTCCTCACTAGGTTAGCAAGCTTGTATCTGAAGATGATTGTCCCTCTTTTCATCAGGTGAACACCAGGGCCATGTCCAGAAAAGCACAGCCGTGCAGTATGTGCAGTGTGTGGCACCACAGACCCATCTTCTAATTTTCCCCAGAGAACCAAATGTCCACACCACGTGTGGATGCAGCCCAGCAGTCAATCTTTCTGGAACACTACTCCATGGTCAAAGAAGCCAAAGCCCTGCTGGTGACACCACAGTATTTTAGTGTTTGTGCTTCTCCAAAAGATTTAAAGTGGAATCTCTTCCTTTGTTTTTTTTCTCTGACTTCTTTGCCAGAATGACGTATTTTTTGGTTGATACACATAGGTTCAGATTGTACTCCACATATTAATGTTAATATAAAAAGTAGGCAGGTTCTCTTCCTCTTTGCTCTTTTTTCTGCAACTTGGTCTGAAGGGTAAGGTGGTGGTTGTTACAAAAGTAGAGGTATTATAGATTTTCAGGGATTTTAACAGGGTGGAACAGAATCCCAGTTAAGAGCCTAAGTCTACTCGTGTGCCTAATAGATAAAATATGATCTCACCCTTAGTCTCTCCTAAGTCTGATTGTAGTGAAATATGTGTTCTGGTTATTATTATGGAGTTTGTTTGTTTGTTTGTTTTACAATGAATGAATTTAAAATCCCACATATACCTTTTAGATTTCTATATTTCCTTGTGGGCATTTTTATTACCTGATTGATTGGTTTAGAGGTCTGTAATGATGTCTTTGTGTGAGAGAGAGACTTGAACTGTGGCATTATAAGAAGTATGACGTTATAAGACGAACCCCAGATACTCTTCCTGGAGTTGTCTTCACAGGGCAGGAACCATCAGCTCCTAAGGCTGGTGGAAGTTGAAGTAGCTGGTGGGTGCATCCCATTCCTTGCTTGTGCTTCTCTTGTCCTTTCAAATGCTAGGGAAACTGGGTGGGAGATTATTACTTTCTAACCCTTGTCGCTGGTGCTCTGTCACTTAAGATGGAGGCAGAAGGTAGCAGTGAAGAAACACAGCTGCAGTTGTATTTCTATGTTTCCCTAGTACATTCTAAAAGAGGAGTCAAAACGGAGGGAGTAATATAAAGGTTATTAGTGGTATAAAAGAAAGAAAAGAAAAGCCTATAAAAGAAATAGCCTTTTGATTCTGAGGCTTTTATTTTAGCTTAAAATGTAGTCTGGATCTGATTCTGTTAAGTGGAATAAGTTGGCTTAGGTGCTGAAGTCTTCCTACTTAAGTCCTTGAGAAATGGTTAATGCAAAAGATGATGGCTGCTTGTTGCTTTTTGAGATTTAGTCTTCAGGCTAAGATGATGGCATGTTACAAAGGAGGCAGATGAACATTTAATTTCAGGGATTTCTGAGCAAGGTGGAATAGGACCATAGTTTGGTATCGGATTTAGTTAGTGTGTTTTCACTTGAGTCACCTGTCAATTTTTAGAGAAATTTTATGGCAATAAATATGGTCACCATAGAATATGAGGCTAAGCAATGAAGGACTGTTTCTGAAGACAACCCTGTGGCAAAAATACTTAGTATGCAATATATTTGCTAACTGGAACTGCTAATTTCATAGTGCAATTACTTTTTTCAATTGCATGTTTTAAAAAATATAAATTTCTACCAACCAAACAAGATATTGGTCTTTCCTGTGACTTGAGTTGACTTTTGGAGCTGGTAATGAGGCAAGATATCTTGCAGCAATTGTACCACAGAAACAGAACCAGATTTAAACTAATGCACTCAAGATAGGCTTGTGGGTCTGTGATCAATGGGACTCAAGTTTTATTCTAGGATTAGAAATGGTACAGAATTCATTAGTAGTGGTGTAGGGGTTTTCCACAAACAGATCATGAGATTTCAAAGCATTCTTTTCTGCCCCTTTCACTTATTTATAGTGTTCTTGTTTACAATATTATAATAAACTTGATAATTGACAGCAGATGAGGTAAGGAGATACGGACTATTAGTGGCAACTGTATATTGCTTATTTTGTTACGTATGTGCTTCTGGTTTCTTATTTGACAAGAAGTGAAAAGCAATAGTTGAAGTTTTTGGATTCCTCCCTATTTTTTCTGTCTCCCATGTAATGAGAACCCATGTAGTTTGGAGCACATGTATTTGAATGAAATCTTTTAGAAGATATTTATACTTTAAGGCCAAATTTCAAAATGAAATGTTGGAGTGTAGCATTTTTATTGTGTGTGCTGCATATATTTCCCCTATATACAAACCTTCCAAATAGTTAAGAACATAATTGGTTTATCCTTTATTACTTCTAATAGCATTTAATGTGGCATAGTTCAATATCATCACCTGAACTTCTTGGTTTATGTCCTTTTTATTCTATATATGGAGGACAACTCCTGAGGCTTAAAATTTTGAATTGCTTATTCATAGTTAGTTTGTTTAATGATATACTCAAAACCAGCATAATGAAGGGCAGGACTTGGGGAATTTGTCTAAAAAAAAAAAGTACAGGACTGAAACAGGGTAAACAGGTAATGGTGGACTAAATTATGGCACATGAGGTTTCTCTTGGTGTGAAATGAGTTACTATATGGACATTAGGTAGATCACCTTTTTGGTTTACTCAACCATGATAACAGGAAATAACTACATTTACCATAAGAAGGTACCTTGCTAACCACAACCTTTCACTACTATGCTTGTGTTGTCTTTGTATACACGTTCTGAAGTAAAAATACTGGTACCCCTGTGTCAGTGATGGGAAGTGGAGGGCAGCTTTTGTCATAGTTCATCTGTAGGAGGGCAAATTGACAGTTACGTGAATTTTCCCCTAATTGCAGAATGAGTACCCAATATTTCTTAGAAATTGAAGACATGATTTTAAAATACTTAGAAATATAACCTAGAACTTGGAAATGCTTCTCCACAACTACATCTTTACTTAGATTTTTCTTTTCTTAAACATAGGAAAATATATTTATATTGTAAATATTTTTGCTTTTAAAATTTGAGTTGGAGACTAATAGACCCTTAGTTTTCTTCATGGATTTCTAAAGTCAAACGGGACCATTACAACCTCTTGTCTGACATGCTGTGTAATATAGGACATTAAAATTTCCTTAATAGTCTGTTAGAATGGAGCTTATCTTTTAGAAAGTTGCGTAGTCTTGAGTTGAATACCTGTAAAACATTGAGGATCTATAACTTTGCTTATACATTGTTCCAGTTGTTCATTTGGAACCATAGTTACTCCCAGTTACTTTTTTCCTTATTTGCTGAGTTTTAAATTCCATCCATCTGTCAGTTCTTTTTATGTCTTTCTGGGCTACATAAAGGGCCCTGTAAGGAGTGCCTGTACTACCTGGGGGTGCTGCTTTTGATTTGTCTCATGTTGTGGCTGTGGTGGGTCCCCCCTGCCTTTCCAAGGTTTCACATCTGAGTTACTAGAACATTAAAGCTGAAGCACTGAGTTCCTACTACTTGATGAGCAGGAATCCTGGTTTTCTCTGCTTAAAAAAAAAAAAAAAAATCCCTAATATTCAGGTTAAAAAAAGGAACCCAAAATCCACATTTTTCTGTGATCAAAATGAAACAGTGCTATATATACATGTGTGTATCAAAGACATTTCATTTTAATCATGGAAAAACGTAGATTTTGGATTACTTTTTTAAACCCCAAAATTGGAGATTTTTTTAAACCCCAAAATTGGAGGTTTTTTATCAGAGAAAACCAGGATTCCTGTTGATGATAATTTTGGTCATCTGGTTGGAATCTCTTCTTTGTGACCATCAAGCAGCTTTAGTTCTAGTAAGCCTTGTTTATTTAAGGTAAACCTAGATTGCCTCACAGTTAGCCAAAACCTAGATTTTGTTTATGCTGCAAGTATGCATTTCAGCAAATCTTTAATATAAGTGTCTTCACAGAAAACTATGCTGGAAATTTACAAGCCAGACAACACATCTTTTTAAAATGTTTGATTCAAAACTGGAAAGAAAAAAATGCTGCAAGAATTGAAGAGATTTAGATGATAAATACCTCCTCTCTAGAGACTATTAAGGCCTCTGGAAGTAAAAAAAAAATAAAAAATGCAGATGATTCAGAAAAAATATGATTCAATATTAAAATTAAAGACCTAGAAAAACAAGATGGAGAGAGCACACATCTTTTCAATTGTAACATAATTAGATAGGACTGCATGGATCCTGCAGTGTAGTCCATTGCATCATGGCTAGGGATAGACATTCAAAAAGCCCAACCCTGAATTGATTCAATCTTCGCAGGTTAGTCTAACCTGCAGAGATTGAACTGATTTGCAAGTGGCTAGACATTCACTTTTGAATCAGGAAATGCAGGCACATGCCTGCAGTGGCTCAGGCTGGAGGATGGGGTGGGGGCAGGGGAGTGCTAGAGTGAGCCCTCCCTTCCCTACGACAGTGCTGAGCAGAGCGGGGTGGTGTGGTCAGGCCCCGGCAGGATGCTATGATTAGGGAGGGGTTTAAACCACTCCCTAGCCTGCACAGTCCCCAGCTGTGGTGTGTCTGGAGGGGAACAGGGAAGCAGACCGTCACTAGGCTTTTGCCCCATTTGCTGCTCAAGGGGAAGGGAGTGTTGCCAGACCCTGGCCCCTGGCTAGCGTTCTGAGGCAAGCAGGGGGAGGGAGGACTGCTTGTGTGCAGTGCATGCATCTGTTGATGATACTGAGCTTTTCAGTCTCCCTCTCCCTGCTTCTTCATGCTGTCCATCTCCAGCAAACTGATGGCACTTGCAGTTCGCATTCATTGCAAACCAGGTCATTTCTCACACCGCTCTCTCTGTCCCCTGTTGAACACTGACAGATTGTGGGCTTTGAAGCAAGCCAGCAGGGAGCTTATCAAAACACAAAGCTTATCAGCCTATCAAGCCCTACAAAAGTAAACAAACACATCTCTCTCATTAGTTTCAAGCTCTTCTTATTTGCAGGGTGCATTTGTATTTGCAAGCCACTAGTTTCTAGCCCTAAGCAGGCACTGCTCTTTGTTCCAGTGAAATTGAAGACATACAGACAGACACCTCTCAGCATTAGCTAGCATGCTGGGACATGGCTAGATGCTGGCTGTGGGCTGTGCCACTGGAGTCCCTGCCATGGGAGAGAGGCCGGCGGGGGGAATCCTTGCTTGAGCAGTGAGTGGCGATGGGGGGTGGGGCAGGGGAAGCCAGGCAGATGCTGCTGTCTCCTAGTTGCAGTCTCTACCTCCTTCTCAGCCAGCTGGAGCTCCAGCTAGAGAGAAGAGGGGCAGTGCCAGCCCTACTCTCTGGAGCAGACAGCCCAGCCCACGACTGAAAAGCATGCTGGGGGACTATGATTTAACTTAAACCAGGAAAGGGTCTGGGACAGAAGTTCCAGAAGCTGGTTTGATCCAAATCAATTAAGTCTGATACTACATTCAACCAGGTTTATCTTAAACCAATTTTGGCCATTTTGAAACTGGTTTATGTGCACAGAACTTATGTTCTGTTACAGGTTTAAACCAGTTTCTGATCACTTAAACTGGTTTATATGTAACTTCTGTTCCTACCCCATGTGTCCATTTCTCTTTCAGATTATTTACTACCTTATTGAATTTTCTTCCACATTTTATTGGTCTCAAAATTACTCTGGAAAAACTATCTGGAATTTTCAAAAGTGATTTTTTTTCATGCTTTTTAGCTTTAAAGTTTTAGTTTTATAACTCTTTCCAGTATTTCTAGTCTCAACATCTTCACTGTTAGGGCAAATGGATCATCTCTTTTTTTTGCTCTACTTTCAGTTGCATTATTTTTAATTTCTCTCCTTGCTCTTTTCTTTGCTCCCTTTCCTGTCCCATTTTGGATGACGTACGCCCCCCCCCCCCAATTAGATACAAATCTAATTATATAATTTAGCATTTAATCAAACTGGAAAAGAGGCTGAATGTGACTTCTGAATAATGAATCTTGAAAAGGACATCTTTGTGATGAATTTCTGAGCTACTGAGGGTGGTGGCTGTTTAAAATTCTTACCTCATTCATGGTCCCCATTGAGCCTGGGGTGAGATGAGATGGGAGAGAAATATATATATATATATATATATATATATATATATATATATATATATATTCAGTAGCCTAACTTCCTCAACTGCAACAATTTTTATTTTGAAAGAGGTAGTAAACTAATTTGTAATAGGCAGGAAAGATATAGCCACATGCTGGAAGACCCTGTTCCATTATTAAAATATTTGTGCTTCTCTTTTAAAATAAACATTCAGAAAATGCAACAAAGGTATTTTAGCTTGTTTTGTACAATATATGCATTGCTCGAGTAATAGAAAATAAGGGTTTTGATCATAGAGGTTGAGCTGTTTTCAAAGTATCATAAGGATTTAACTATACATATTATTTTAAGACAAGTGCGTGAATAAATCCCCCTGTCCTGCTTTGAAAATATCAACACATATGGTAGAATTTGTTGTTAGAATAGTTGTGAAGCTACATGTATATACAGTTAGAGGGGAAGGGTCATCAGGAGAGGGAAATGTCTTTTTCAGGAAGAAAAGACTTGTAGGAACAAGATTGGGGATAGAAGTGTGTGTATGTGTGTGTAATGAGCATAGAAATGACAAATGTAAGGATAAGCAGTAACTCAAGATCTTGTTTCTGATTCATCAAGGTATTTAGGCATGCACCTGACTTCAAATACATGAGTATAGTCCCATGAGTAGCCCCATTAACATCAGCTAGAACGTTCACGTGCTGAGTGAGGTGTTTTCAATGCTCCCCCTGCTGGCTCCCGGGCAGATGGCTAAGGAAGAGGGTAACCTAACTAAAAATGCAAAGGGGGTCAAGAGCAGTGAAGAGGGAACAAGATCAGGAGAGCAGTACATGGGAAGGGAAAGAGGGACAGAGAAGGGGTGCAGTTGGGGCAGAAGGAGTCACTGTGGCAGTTGCTAGGAAACTGGGGGAGAGGGATCTCTAACCATGAGAGGCCTTTCCCTTCTAATACCCTGAACTTGAATACAGTATTTCCTGAGCCTTGCCATTCCTGTGCTGTTGGTAAATAGAATGGAAACAATGTCTAGTGCTGATTCACAGGGAGGGCGACAATCTACAACTGTTGTCAGTTATTCATCTAACTTTAATTTGCTGAGGTTTGTCATGGCTCTAAAACAGCGGTGTGCAACTTTTTAGACTCAAGGCACCTTGCCCTTTTTAGGCTTGAGGCATTCTTCAGAAAATGCCAGCTCTTAGCTTTCACTTGTGTGCGTGTGTGGTTGACTTCTTTTTTTTACTACAGAAAAATACTAGAGCAATTCTTTTCTTTCAAAGAATTCAGACCACAACAGATCAGAAGGCTTATGACACCAAGGATTCCTATTGGAAATCTGGGTTTATTTTGTGAATCGTGCATAGATGTCTGCACACCGAACGGTGCTAATATTGTGTGGTACCCTATGATACTCTTGAGAGAATTTTCTGGCACTTACAAGGTTTTTTCAGTAAAATGTCAGTTCAATGCTTGGGGGAATCTCTTCCATGTTAGAGTAGTCTTAAATAGAATTAAAGGCTCCAGTTTAGCAAAACACTTAAGAAGGCACTTAACCACATGCTTGAATTGTGGCAAGAATTGATAAACTTGGATGTAATATGATGGCACATACTAATATGAAGAATACATTCACAGGCTGTGTGTAGACAAAATGAGAGGTATGTGTGTATGGCACTTTAAAGTGGGCTAAATGCTTTTTCACTGCTTTAATGGTGTTGATGTTTGCACACCTTGACGGTGTATTGAGGATTAGTTCCAGCCACCTTAGGAAATTTGGTGGTGTAATGCACCTTAAATGACTTGGGGCGCAGCAAACTAAAACTCCTTTGAGGAGTTTTACTTTGCTGCCCCTACAGCCGCGGAGTGAAGCACCAGGTTCCATGCAGCTACGCAGCTCTGCAGGAAGCCCTGCAGGCAGCCTGGCAGCAGTATGGAAAAGCAGGCTCGGACCAAGACAAAAGATGAGCCTGATCTCCCCCCCCACCCCTCCACTCCCCTCCGAGCCTGCCTGCCTGCCTGAGCTTTGCAGGGGCCCAGTGCTTCCCTCTGTGGCTGCAGTGCCCCCCAGGACTGCCCAAGCCAGATGCCTGTAGGTGGGAGCTGCCTGGGGGGGGGGGGCGCCTTCTGCTGCAGAAGGAAACACCAGCCCCCCTGCAGCCCAAGGACTACTCCATCTGCCGGCAGCTTGCAGGTAAGTCAGCGGGGTGTGTACATGACACGGGGGTTTAATCAGCCCTAAATTGAAGCGGTGTTTTTTTAAAACCCACCCTCAATTTAGGGCTCCTGTTTCGTCTACACACGTCCATAATGATTAATATTTATATCTCAAACATGGATGTGTCATGTTTCTTCTGAGGATAACATCTAAAGGACTTATCAAGAGCAAATGTTCTCTCTGCTTTCTCCAAGATATAGGTCATTGGCTTCACTCTTGAACTGATCTGTGTCCCATTCTTAATCTTTTAATATTTTATTTCATCTTGGTGATTATTGGATCAATCAGTCTTGTGATAGACACTTCAATTACAGATGAGCAGAGAATGAGTAAAGTGAAAAGTTCTGAGACTTTCAGAAAAATGATAATGGGAAAATTTTAAACTCTCTTCATAGGCTAGTGCTAATACAAAACTTCCTCTAAACTTACAAGGAAACACTTAAATCAAGTCTAGTAGGTCACCAGAATAGGCTCTTCACAATAAAAAAGTTTTAGACTATTTGCCATTTAAAACAAATGTTAAAAAAATTAAAAACCTGTTACATTCAGTAGAGATGCTTATTGGCTACTTTTCTGTGAAAAAGAGCAAAAACATTTCAAATTTATTAGACCTGGAACACCTGAATGGGAGAATAAAAGGAAAACTTCATACTTCAACTCAAGAAATCATAAAGGGTTTTTTTTCTATAAGATAAGTTGGGCAGATAACAAAACATTAATGTTCTGCATTTTATTATACGCTAAGCACATCTTAATAGGAACAATATAATTAAAAAATTGAATTTATCTCAATTATTAAAACTCCTACAGAAGTTTTCAAAACTGTATCTTAGTGTGGCTTATGGAATGCATTTTGACTTTGATATAACAGTCTAACAAAAGCAATCAGTGCCATAATAATTAAAGCTATAAGGATTTTGTTCTGGAAGATTTAAAATACCTAACTGAAAAATAAACCTCTTCTCAACATCTCGGTTCAGTTGCAGTCTCTATCCTTCTTAACTCAAATGGAAAAGCAACAAGATGTAACATTTTTCTTTGTTGAATCAGGATGCAACTTCCAAGAAAATCGGAGCTTAAATGCTCAAAAAGGTATTAACTAAAATTGTGTATTAAAGCAGATACAGCTTTTATAGCAGGAGAACTTCATATTTTTCAAAAAGCCTAATTTTAAAGCTCTTGGTTGATTGAGTCGTATTAAATATATGTACTCAGAAGGCCTTTGATAGGATAGGCCTTCTGAACCTAAACAAAAATGTATTTGATCTTCCTTTTTTCAGTTGCATGTAATTGCTTCCTGCCCCTTCCTTACTGCCCCCCCCACCTTGTGTTCAATTGTAAAGTGAGGGGCTTTTCCCCTTCATGTTCAGTGGGAGGAAACCTCATGTTCTAATTGAGTAAATATGGTAAACTGATGACCTTTGAGCAAGTAACATTACATTCAAATAATTTAATAATGCTGAATATATTGATACCATACAAATTATGGCAGAAAGAAGCTGGTTTTTTTTGTTTCTGCTGATATCTGCAGTTTAAAAAAAGTGGTTTTTAGTTTAAGAGAATTAGTGAAATATTACCACAATTAAAGAAACATTAATTTTTGCAGGGACAAAATCCAGAAAATATTGATTTAGAGGTTCATTTTTTCTTTTAGTTTAATAAGAAATATTGATAGCTAGATATCAGTTATCCATCTCTTAGCAAAAATGCAAAAAGGGCTTACATTTTTCTATTTTTTGTGGGAGAAGGAGAAGAAATAATGTTAAACATGGTTATACTATAATGTTTCCTTTTATTCCTAATCACAATAATCTGTAATACTTAATTTTGATTATTCATTTTTTTTCTTTCTTTGTAGTCATAAAAACAACTAACCATTGTTCTGATCGTTATTATATGTCTTTACATCAAGACCTCTTGAGGCAGCTGGCTCCACTATTTGCTAGTTTTAATTTAGAGCCTACCAGATGTAAACATTGGAGGTTGAAAATTGTGGAAGAATTAAGTGTTTAAAAATAGATAGATTGATATGCTCACTCAGAAGATGTCATTACATTTTGTGTGCTTGAGGCACTTCCTAAATGTATTGGAACAACGTTAACACCACAGTGGGAATGCCAGAATTGTCTTCTGAAACCTCTTGTTGGAGTACGTTTTAATTGGTGTTAGCTTTTATTGGCACTGCAGCTTCTGAGAAATGCAAAGTAGGTGATGAGGTTTTTTTAAATGGGAGGGGTTTTTTTCTTGTTTTTTTTTTTTTTTAAATCAATTTTATTTAAACTCCTTAGAGAAGTTAAAGGCAAAATTTTGTCATCTTAATAAGAACTCTTACCTAGTGTGACTGATTTGATTTCAGTCTTTTGACATAGTCATTTCCCTTATTTCTACTGAATTTTCCACCTTTCATTACTTCTTCAGGATATTTTCTACAGCGTGCTTCCTGCCTCTTACTAGATATTTATGCAGTGCCTACCATGGTGCGAACTCAGTCCTAACTGGGAAACTACTGTAGCTGAAATAACAGTGAGGGGATCCCATTATGCTAGGTACCTTATAAATATAGAAAGTGTTGGGGTAAAACTCTGGCCCTGTTGAAGGTTGAAGTTGATGGCAAAAGTCCCATTGACTAGTGGGGTTAGGGGGGAGAGGGAGAGAATTTAATGTAAGAATGACAAACAATGTAGACTAGCAACATAAGCCATAGTTAATATATTCCCCAGACTCACTGAACAGCAGTCCCAGTTGACATGCACCACAATGATACACCCACATTGCTATGGAGCCCAGATGTAGAAATAGATTTGGGTTGAAGGTATGGTATCGTAATTAACAAATTTACCTGATGCCCTGACATTTTATCTCACAAATGGTTAGAATGTATTGGGTGGGGGAGGGAGCAAATTATGTGAACTCCCCAAACATTGTTTGAATGGTAGAATGCTTATGCATTAATATAGCATATCAATAAATACTGAGGTATGAAATTAAATTAAGAAATAATGACCTGCATTGCACTGAAAAAGTGGTATAGGAGATGTTAGAGTTAATACAGGTTTAATGTATATGTTATAAAATGATATAAAGCAATATGATTGAGCGGTGTTCCATTTTCTTCCAGCAGTGTATTCACAATTGAAGTTCTCAACTGAATTATAAGATAGTTAAAGATGATTCATTCTGTGAAAAACAGATAGCCCTCACCTTTTTTTTTTTTTTCTTTTGAAATTGTATATATCATAGTATAATAGAAATCTAAAAAGATCCCAATACACAGGGATGGACTTGAAAAACTTCAAGGTATTCTAGGAACAAAGATCTGATTTTTATGGGATAAGAAAAAATAGGAATCCTTGGGTAGGGACCATATTGGGCACACTTCCTCTTGCTGTATTTCTTTTGGGCATCATCTGTCAAAGAATTACATGTGTGAGTATTCCCATTATGACTATTAACATAAGCAGAGTTAATTTCACACACAATCTTGTGAGATCAATCCTTTGCAATTGCAATCCATCAAATATTAGGCAGGAGATTTGTCTTAATTGGGACTTCAGTGCATGCTCCTAGTCACAGTTCAAGTACACACATAAGTATTTGCCAGTTGGCAACCTATATTTGTAATATTGAAATTCATCCTGTTAGGTGTAGTAGGAATCTCTGATATTTACTTTGACGTGACTTCACTAAAACATGTTAGCCATGCAGTACCAACTGGGTGTTGCGCTGTAAATTTAGTGTGTAATAGCAGGATGATGTAATCATGGGTGACTGGTGCGTCCTGAGACTGGGGGTGGGGGGGACAGTTTGTGGGTAGCAGTGTGAGCAGTGTTGGTGTGCCAAGCAGCGACCACCCGCAGAAGCTGGCGGCAGCATTGGCAGTGGGTGGGAGGTGATGAGTGGTGACTGCTCACAGAAGCTGGCAGCAGTGGCGGGATGGCGTGCAGCGACCGCTTGCAGTAGCTGGGAGCAGTGGGGTGGTGAGTGGTAACCGCCTGCAGAAGCGGGCAGCAGTATCAGGTGGTGAATGGCGAGCGCCTGCAGAAGCAGTGGCCAATCCTGGGGGGGCACATTTTCCCCCCCTGCCCCCCCCCCCGGTACCCCCTCCTAGTTGCCTATGGATGTAATGTTGCTGTTTGAACTGTAAAGTTCCCTAGTTATCCATAGGAAAGGACAGATGTAAGATAGATGTCAGTATTTCAGGTGTCAGGGTACCACTGGCTGTAATCTCATAATTTAAATACTTAAGTAGTTTATTTGGAACATAGAACAATTATTAGGTTTGTTTGAAAGCTTACAGATGCATTAATTTGCTAAGAGCTGCCAAGAAGAGGTTGACAGTTTGAAACAAGAATAGTTGTGGTTGCTATGTGCAAAAACCTAGAACAAACCAGCAGGAAATAATATCAGGGTGGGAAAGAATTGCTATGGTTACAAAGTATTTTCTTTTAAAGGAGAGATGGATAACACAGCAAGAACCACTGAAACTTGGGTAGCAAAGTATTTTACATGAAATGGAGAAGACTGGAAGACAACAATTGTGTTGTGCTTTTAACAGCATTTTGTTTCAGTTAGTTTCCAGCTAAGAGTAATTTCTTTTGATCTAGGAACAATTTATGTTGAAGAATTGGTACAAAATATTTTTTATTTCTTTTCTTTTCTAGTCCTGAATACTAGCATAGTATATATTATATTTTGGCTCCATTTTATTATACTTTTGGAAAGGGAAGGAGAGAAGAGTTTTCATTTTGGGGAGAGGGTTAAGAGTTTTATAATATGTAGTAATTAAAAATAAAGTAAACTGCATCAGGCCTGTGCATTGAAACTATATTGACAATATGCAGTGCAAGATTTCGTAAATCAGCTTTTTATGAAGTGCTGAATAATATGAACTTGATTTTGATTTGTTCTCTGCTTGTTTGATATTAAATCAGAGTCAGAAGTACACAAAGCTCAATTCAGTTCTGCTGCACCTCAGAATTGTCCTCTAGCCTCTGTTGCATTATTGAAGAAGGTCCTCCTTGTGGATAGAAAGAAAGACTGAGGGAGGGTTTAGTGGACTAAGCGCTCTGCTTGCCTTGTGTATCCAGCTGTTCGGCTGAGGTTCATGCAGCAGGCTAAGGGAATCTGCAGCTGGAAAAGGGTGAGGATTAGAATTGAGCAATAGATGTTCATTGGGCAGGAGGAGAGGAAATGTAAAGGCAGTGCTTTAGTGCTGAGAAGGAAACAGCTGTAACATGGAAATGGTTTTGTTTCATTTGCTTGATTTTAATGTATTTTTATTTGACTCCCTCGATCTCGATACTGAGGGAGGTGTTCAGTTTTTGTATATCTGATGGAACATTGCTGAATTTAACTGTTTTCCCATTGATGGAATTTCATTTGTACAAGAATACATTTTTAGTTTCATGACCACATTCAAAGCCTGTATTTAAGGTTGTCGTACCCTTCCCATTATAAGGTGCCCTTTACAGTTGTTTATAATTTTACTGAATTTATGTCCTTCAGCCTGAATATTTCCCTACTAGGACTAGGGACAGACATTACACACAAACTGGTTTAAGTGATCAGAAACCAGTTTAAACCTGTAACAGAATAGATTTTGAGTGCATATAAACCTGTTTGAAAATGGCTGAAACCAGTTTGAGATAAATGTGGTTGAATGTAGTATCAGACTTAACTGATTTGGGTCAAACCGGTTTATACAATATCTGTCCCAGACCCCATGCTGGTTTAAAATAAATCAGACTCTCCCAGCATCTTGGCATGCTCTCTGACCTTGGTGGGGCTCTCTGCTTCACAGCAGGGCTGGCCCCTCCCCTCTGCTCCCTTGATGCAGCTCTGGCAGAGATTTCCTTGCTGCTCCCCCCCCATCCTGCTCCCCCTCACCACTCCCTGCTGAGCAGGAATTCCCCCTTCCCCTCTGACTTGCTGAGGAGGTATCTGTGTATTAGCTAGAAAACCTGGCTATGTTCTGTGCAGAATCAACAGGCAGAATCAACAGCTAGCTGGTAATGCCCCTCTACTGTTTTCTTAGTGGGGTGATAAACACTGTTATCAATTCCTCCCTGGACTAATCAGAGCATCCTGCTAGGGTTTGGCCACCCCCCACTCAGTACTTTGGAAGGTACAGGAGGGTTGCTCTAGTGCCCCCCAGCTTCTAGCCTGAGCCACTGCAGGCACGTGCCTGCATGTCTGGGATGTCTGCAGCTACAAACTGGTTCAGCCTAGCCAGGCTAGACTAACCTGCAAAGACTGAATCAATTCAGGCTCAGGCTTTTTGAATGTCTGCCCCAGCTTGGTGTTTGCCTAAGGCTGATTTGATTGATTTATTGGTGATGTGAGACACATTTCGAGTAAAATGATTTGGCCATTTCTGATCAAAAGACAAGGGAAAACTATGGTTTGTTCATGTTAAAGTCTTTCAAACATTTTGTTGAGAAGCTCCACTTATGCATATGTTCCACAAAGCCCTAACTATTAAATGCTCTAAGTATTTGCTTTGCATTTCTCTACCAGGCTGCAGTACTTAAGACATTCCCTTTAGCTTCTGCTTCTTGCTGCTGTGGCACTGGGTGCAGGAACTGAGTGCAGGAGAGACTCTCTCCCTTAACAGTCAACATTCTCCCAGCTGGCACTTGGACACTCTGTAGTAGGAAGCTACCCAACTTGACTAGTAAGAAGCCAGAACTGAAAGGGTGGGAAAGTGGAAGGCTGTCGAAGACAAGTTGGTGGGGACGGATGGCTGAGCAAGGACAATGAGAAGTTTTGGGATGGAGATTGGGATGAAATTTGGCTTAGGGGGAAATAACTTGATAAATTAAGTAGTGCAAGGGTGGAAAACTGAGACTGGAAAAAGGGAAATGGTGAAGACAGATATGGAGCTCCTAGAGGAAGACAAGGACTGGGATAGAAACTGAAATTGAAGTAAAAGGAAACAGCAGAAAAGGTCTCTGACAACTAGAGCAGGCTACTCTGTCTGAGAAATTCATGGTTTCTGAGTCGCATCATTCTTTGTCCATCGGCAAATATTTACAAAACTCACTAATGGAGTGTGTGTATCATCTCCCCCACCCCCTTTTGTGATGGTCCACATAAAGAATAACAGTCTGTTACTGCTGTCAGTTACTCCATTAACTAAACCGGCAGAGGTGTCTGCAGTGGATGATAGGTTTCAGCATTGTGCCTGAATCAGTGTTGGTGTCAGTATGATTCCGCACGATGAAACTATTGGGCCATTTTTCATTCCCCTCCTCCCCCCCAAAACCTAGGAAATTGTTTTGATATGACAGGTATACCCATATACCTGCACACCTGTGTGTGTGTGTATAAGATTATAAAATCACACACACACACGTTATAAGATCAGGCAGGCAGTAATTGGGAAATGGTCTTTTGCATACGATACAGTCTTTCATTGCACGACTGCACATTTTTTTTCTTTCCTACAGCAGTCCTGATGATATTCTGTGCATAAGATATGGGGGTGAATCTAGGTTGTGTAGCAAACCAGGCTTGCTTCATTTGCTTTAGAAGTTGGAAGGCATGTAGCGAATGACGGAAACTTGCATGGAGGAAAAGGATGGTTATGTTAGGCAGTTAAATGCTGCCTCCGAAAACTGGATTTTATAGTTGGCTCTGCCACAGTGTTCCTGTGTGACACTAGTAAAGTCATTTACTCGAGTCTTTTCAAAGATGGTCTCTATATGTGTGTTTGCCATTTTATGGGTGCCCCCACTGACACCTTGGGTTTTGATTTCTTGTATGTGCTGTGCTCCCTGAGGTGTAACTGAAGGCAATGATGCCTGTCCTTTCAATGTGTATATAATTAATGCTAAGTACTCTGAAAAACTGGATCAAGTGCGTCTTGGATTGAACCCCCACAATTAATGGATGCTTTTTACCTTAATCTCTTAAGGCCTTTATTCCAATCTATAAAATGAGGATGATGACCCTCCTTATTTCTTTGAGTGTTTATGAAAATAGATTTTTACTATTCACGAAGTCCTCCTATAATATTGCAGTAGGTATCATATAGAAGGCCAAGAGGAAAGCAGTTCCGTTCAGTATTTCTTGACTCATGTACCCTTTTATCTTTAAAATATGATGTATGGCCTTAAATGATTTCCTAGAAATATTCAATTAAATAATTGGCAAATGGCCTATACTAGCTATTCATGGATCAAGTCTTAATTTCCTTAGGAAAATAAAATGGTTAAAATGGTTACAAAAAGCTGGCCATCTGGACTGTGCACACAACATTCAGATTTAGCAATTCCTAATTTTTGTGCATCTCTCTGGCAACCTATCAGCACCTGAATTAAAGGTAAGGAGTTTATCACAATCTGTAATAATGATGGCTTTCAGTCGTAATACTTACATATAACAAATGGATTATATTTAGTTAAAAACTGGAACAGGCAAACTTCCCCCTCTCCCCCACCCTCTCCCTCACATATGCACATTCCCTCCTTATTTAAACATGTTTTGGCTTTCATTCAGTTTGTTAGGGTTCCTCCCTTTCTTTCTTTTTCCCCAAGATTCTCAGATAAAATGGGACTTGATTTAAATAGTGACATGCTATTGAAAAGCATTAGGCTTCTAGCCATGAAAACTGTGAACAAGCTATTTGAATATTAATTAACGACACAGTTGTAGAGGAACAAATGTTGTAAATAAGCCTTTGAAAATTTTGAGACAAAACTTAATGACAATATATCGAAGACCAGAGGATTTCAGTATGGGACATTATAAATACATATATTGATATTTTGTGACTTGTTTAAATAGTTATTTTAATAGCAGTTAATTTTATCATTACAAGTTTAGTTGTAATTCTCTTCCAGAACTTTGATACTCATAAACTGCAGTGTTTATTAACCATCAGCATATTTTGTCCACAAGAATCTGGTTAACTAGTCTGGACAAGGGTGCTTTGCTGGTAATAGGTCTCTACATTAGGGTTATCTGTAGTATTTGAGTCATGAACAGTATCACTGAGGTGGCAATAAAATGAACAGATAGGAAGCACCTAAAAATCTGGGGGGTTTTGGGGGGGGGGGGGGGAAGGTTCAACCACTCCTTGTAATCACTTTCAAGGGATTTCTCTTTTAGTTTTAGTTCACATTAAAAATAGCAGCATAAAAGTAGCAAACAAATACTCCTTCAAATAACTATGGGACAAACATTTGTTCTTGGATTCACCCACACAGAGCTTCCGTTACTGCTCATGGGAATTGTACCACGTACCTCTAAGGATAGAATTTAGCGCTGTATTTGTGCGTATTAAAATTGTGCACAGTAAGGTAAGACAGAGAAGCTGATGTCTTGCGTAACTTTTTTTTTTAAGTGTTTATTTTCCTTTTAAAGCATTCATAAATTTTCTCAGCAGATTATTGACACTTGTCATTATTTCCTGCATACACCTCTCTCCTTTGACTGCTAGACATCTTCAAGTGAGGGGAAAGCAGGAAGTAAATATTAAGATATATAATTTCTTTTATGTAGAGTCTAACGTCTGAGTTTCTAGAAATAGATGGGCAGATTAGCAACCAGCACGGTAGATTCTGCATCCCTTGTCTACTGTCTCACTGTGTAATGAGCCAGGAGGGGATTTCTTAAGTCCTCGTACAGTTGTTCTCAACGTGTTTAGACTTGAAGCACCCCTCAGAAAATGCCAGCTCTTAGTTTTCACTTGTTTTCTGACTACAGAAAAATAATAGAGCAATTTTTCTGTAGCAAAGAACTTGGAGATCACCAGGTCAGAATGTTTTTGATGCTAGGGATTCCTTTGTGAAATCTCTGGAGTTATTCTTTTGAATCATATTTGTACACCTATGAATGCTAACATAGTACAGCACTGTTGAAAGGATCTCGAGGCACCCCATGGTGCTATGGCACCCTTGTTGAGAATTGCTGTCCTAGTGACATGGCAGTTGAACAACTTTCAATGATGTAAATCATGACAGATTGAAACTATTGTGAAAAGAACTAGTCTTTTGTTGTGAAAACTGGGTGCATTGGTTAAACATTGGTTAGAGAAGGTTTGTTTGTGGTTTTTTAAATTTTCTTTTTAATACAGCTAGAAATGAAGTTGCATATTCCTTCCATTTTGCTGAAGGATTAAGATGTAATTTCCTATGTTTGAAATTTCTCTAGGCATGTTGATTCAAAAATTGCATCTTGTGTACTGTAAATGCAGTTTATGAAATAAAGTATATTCTAAGGAAGAAAAGTATAAAAAAAGACCCTTTACATCTTGGAAAGCATTAGCTTTGCAAATATGTTTGATTCTATAGTATGACCTGGAAAAGTTAGTTTTTTGTACATATACAAAAGGAGCATCTTAGTCCTGCAGGTCCATCATTCATGTCAGTAAGATCTTTTATGAGATTACACTGGTAGTCATATGAGACCCTTTCTCGGCTAACTGGTGCTGTAAGACTAGAAATTAGGTTTGTTGTAGGTATTTTTAGCTGGACTCTGCTTTATCTAGATTAGTGTAGTAGTTTGGCATCATACTTTTCATGCTGCATTGGGGAAAAGTAGGTTATACACAGTTGATACAGTGATTATGTTAGAAGCCAGCCAGGCACAGGGCTGGCTAGTTTAGTTTGAGCAGAAAATTGAAGTCAAGACCAGGTAACTTGAGCACTAGGTAGCTCATGAGCAAACTAGGTTTCATGCAGGCAGATGCCTGCAAGGTTATACTGCTAGCCATGTCCACATCATGAATTTATTGCACTCAGTGATGACAACATCAAAGCCTGCTGTGCTCCAAGTGGTCTGAGGCCTAAACAGGAAACAGCGCAGCCATGTTTTGGAGTGCCATGGACAGCCTAATTGGCTCTGTCACTCAGCAAAGCTAATCAATCCACCTGTGGCACTATGCAGACATGACTGCACTGCTTTTGGTTTAGGAGGCAGCTCACCCAAAGCAGCACAGCATATTGAATGGCACTGGAATGGAAAATGGTAAGTTATCATATGGATATCACCTAACAAAGTTAACAAAAGCCAGTCACTTCCTTCTTATGGACAAGACTGATACTAAGGATTCTAAACAACCTTTCCTCTCCTTCTTGAAGGGCAACAAAAAGATGGTGTATAGGTGTGTGAGGGGAGTGGGAAGTGCCCTGCTTCACCAGATAATGGGATATGAAAGTCAGATGTTTAGTGCTATTAAAACAAGAAATGTCATTTGGCAGCCACCCACCATGTACCTCTACTCTTGCTGAGTTATCAGTGACTTGCCTCAGGACACTGATATGAAAGGAGCAGTTAATACGGTAGAAATTTTGTCGATTTGTTAGCTCTACAACAAGCCAGTGCCTTGAAGCAAAAGGCAGCTGTGTGAGAGTAACAGCAGCTGTTGGTGTCACAGCTTGCACAGGCTCAACAGGAACAGAATGCAGGTACAAGGTGAAATCCAGCAGCAGCAAGAGGTCTGTGTTTCATTTCAAGCTTGGGAGTAACACCTGTTGAATGTGATGGTCACAGGACAGGAAGAGTTGGACTCCTAGATACAATCCCTGATACATGGCACAAGTTAGAAAGTTCCTCCTGGTCTCCAACCTAAATTTCCCATGCTGAAGCTTGAGGTCATTGCTCCTGGTTCTGTCCCCCATAGCCACAGAGAAAAGCCCATCCCCATCCTCTCTCTAATAGTCCTTCAGGAGTTTGAAGAATGTCATCAAATCCCCTCTTTGTCCACTCTGTCTAGTCATTCCCCAGTCTGTATTTGTGCATGCAATTATTACATTCCAAGTGGTGGACTTTGCACTTGTCCTTGTTCAAATTCATCTGGTTGATTGAGGACTATTTTTTCCCAGTCTATCCAGGTCATTCTGGATCGTAGCCAGAATGGTCCCCCCCAGAGTGTGTGCAACTCCACCTAATTTGGTGTTGTCCACAAATTTCCTAAGTGTGCACTTGATCCCAAACTGCTAATGAAGACATTAAACAATATTGGACCCAGGACAGATCCTTGGGGAGCCCCACTTGATCCTTTGTCCCCACTAGGCATTGAGCTATTGATGACTTCTTGTTGAGCATAATGATCCAATCAGTTACGTATCCACCTGTAGCAAGGTGGCAGCAAGGTGGTCTGGCCCTTTTTGAGGGAACTGTCAGCCCTGTTTAGAGACCTCAGCTGCAGAGCATTTGGATAAGCAGGGGGTGTTCTGCCAGGAGCTCTAAAAAGCTCCTAGAAGACTAAGCAGGGGCAAGGAAGCAAGTGTTGAGCTCAACTGTTTGTGGCCAGAACAAACTACAGTATCCTGCTGTGCTGGGAGCCAGAGTTAAAGGGCTTCTTTTCAAGTGCCCAAGACAAAATCCTAAATTCTTCTGCTTTGTCTTTATTTTTTTGCTTTTGTGTTGAGCACCATGGCTGCTTGCAGACATTAAAAAAACAAAAATGGTGCTTTATTTAAACTTGACACATTCCTACAGTGAGCCCCCTGCATGCATAGAAGAGGCAGTGCCTGAGCTGGACCTGCCTTGCCCAACATCTGTATGGATTGGGCACTTTAGTGCTGTTTTTTTGGCACTTCTACCTAATAGCTGCTTGAATCAGCTTTAGCTAAAAACACCAAAAAGCCACTCTGAAGTGCCTAATCTGTAAACACTCTGCAGAGCTTGGTCGAAGTAATGTGCTGCTGCTTCCGGTAAAGTGCTTTTTTTTTTTTAATGTCTGCAAGCAGCATATGTTTTGGGGGGTTTTTTTTGGAAGGGAGGATGGGTTGAGGAGCCAACCTGCAAAAGCCAGCAGGTGAGGTAACCTGCTTATATCCCCTTACAGTACTTCCATCTAGTCTGTATTTCCTTAGCTTGTTAATGAGAATGTTGTGGGAGACAGTGTGAAAAGTCTTGCTAAAGTCAAGGTATGTCTCATCCACTGGTCTCTCTCAATCCACATAGCCTGTCCCCTTATCATAGAAGGAAACCAGATTGGTGAGGCATGGCTTGCTCTTGCTGAGTCCATGCTAGCAGTTCCTGGTCACCTCGTTCTCTTCTAGGCACTTCACATTAGATTCCTTGAGGACCTGCTCCATGATCTTTTCAGGTATTGAGGTCAGACTGACTGGTCTTCCCTGGATCCTCCTTCTTCCCTTTGTTAAAGCTGAGTATTATATTGGCTCTTTTCCAATCATCCAGGACCTCACCCAACATCCACGATTTGTGTAAGCTGCCCTGAACCCTTGTTGAGAAGGTGACATGTAAATCAGTAGTTCCCAACCTTTTTTGTATCAGGACCTATTTGTAAACATTGGTGGCCAGTCCTGACCCAGTAAATTGGGTAGAAAACAACCCCCTGGCTCTGCCAGTTCTCCTCACTCCTGACCTGCAGCCCCTTGTTCCTACCAGTAGCCCTCACTCCTGACCCACAGCCTCCTGCACCCACAGCCATGCCAGAGGGGGCCCCTAGTTAGCTTCATCCAGCCTGGGCTGAAACACAGGGGTTGTGGCAGCTCCAGCTCATGTGGGCAGCAGCAGAGTAAGTCTGACCCCAGTGCAGGCTGGAGGGAGTATGAGGGGGAGGCCTGTTGCACCTCCCTGCCTTGGGCTGGGGCTCCCACGCTGTGCCAGGTGGCTTGGCCCCAGCCCTGCCCCAGCCAGCGTCTCCTGGCTGCCCCGCCCCTACAAGTATGGGCACTGGCCCTGGGGCCCCAATCTGGCCACGCAGTTCCACATTGCCCCCAAAGCCCTGCCCCCACCCCCTTCCCCACTGGTGGGGCAGATGCCTCCCTCCATTCCCCTGCCATGCTGCAGCCCCAGCACCTGGTCAGCTACCCCCAAAGCCGGCAGGCACCTGGCACCCATCATACACCAATCCCCATTGCATACCCCAGCCATATACACATACACAGCCCTCCAGACAGTCCCAAAGTCCTGGCCTTCTAACTGCCACTCTCCATAGACTTACCTGCATTCAGCTGCCAGGGCTGCTCCAATCACCTTGCCTGGCTGCATTCCAGGCACTTGTGTGTGCACGCACAGATGCATATGGTACCTCTATCTCCAATTGCCCCAAGCAGCCTGTGCAGGCTGCAGCTGAAATGCAGGTTTCGTGCATTTTTTGTGACTGCTTGTGACCCTTTCAAATATTCTTGCAACCCACTTTTAGTTCATGACCCATGGGTTGAGAAACATCAATGTGAATCATATCATTAGAGTGGGTAGTAGTGATTTATGTCTGATAGAGCCCTGAATCTTGGGTCACCTGCTTTGTGTCTCTACTGAAGGGCAAAGCTTAGACCAGCCATAGGGGTTTGTATAGGGAAACATGAACTATTATTCAGAGTAGGCTACCATCTTGAGCTGGTTGGGCATACGTGAATAATTAATGATGCTTCAGAGAGAAGTGCATGTGATACAACCCCACCTCCTTTCTCTAGGGTTGGAAGATTTTTATGTGGGAGTTTTTTAAAGTGGTTCCAAAGCAGCTGATCAGGGTGCTTCTGGAACATTTCTGTATGGATCTTCTTTTTCTTCCTGTGGACATGCATGTGTTTGTGTGTGGGAAATGGTGTGGAGGCACTGGATAAGCGCTCTCTGCAGTTTGTTTGGCTGAAAATTACATGGATACTGAAGAAAATTAGTTTTCCTGGGGTTGGCAGAACAAACAAGCCCAGATTTCACCCTGTCCCAGAAAACATCAGGACATTCTGTGGGCTGCCTTGGCTTCACCTGCACATCCCTTTGTCTTCAAACCCCATGGCCTCAGGTATGTACACAAGTGGTCAATTTAATAATATGAGTTATTTACTTGTATAATCTAGTTCCTTGGGTAGCATAGCCCAAGTTTTTCCCTTTGTAATTTCTCAAATCAGAATTTGTAGCTATAAAGACATGTGACATTTGTAGCACCAAGAGTCAAGGGAACACACATGCATTCTCTGCACAGTGCTACAGAAATGGCAGAAGTGCTGCATAAATGTTCCTAAATGAAATAGGAACTGTTCCTGAATGAAATCAGACCATGTAAATCTCTGTAGCACTGCCTTTTATAGTGCCGCATATAGTGTCTATACAATACACTGTTATTGGGTAGAGGACTGTCTCTGGGCACCCTACTATCCCAGTGCTTTGCTTACCATACCTGCCTCCAAAGGGGAAAGTGAGGGGAGTTGGGTGGGCAGTTACTTTCTGCTTCCTTTGCACTGATGCATAATTTCAGACAGAGAAGACTCTGGCAAGCATAGGATGCACAACTTCAGCTCTTTCACTCATCCTGTTTCTTGGTGGGGATGGGGGTGTTTTCTGTGCTACAGAAAATAGAGGAATGTGATTCAGGTGAGAAGCAAGAGGAGTTTGGAGCTGTGTTGTAGAAAAGTCTTGCCACTGTGTTGGAGGAACAACATGCTTTCACTTTCACTTTCATTTTTTGCTGACTTTAGGTGCTTCTCCACTCATAATTCTCAAAAACAGTTCACTTTTTTTATCTTGGTCCCAAGTTGAAAAGTAGCTGACAGATGTTTTGTCTGGTTCAGATACAGTAACTGCTCACTTCGCAGGCCTGACCTGGCTCCTCCCAATACCTTCAGGGGTATCTGGGGGGGATGTGAGGTGAGGGGGCCCCATTCCCTGTCCCCTCCCCCTCAGCTCTGGCCATTCAGCAGCCGACAGCTCTTTGTTAGCTGCTCCTGGCTGCTGAATGGCCAGAATTGAGGGGGAGGGAAGGAGGAATGCAGCCTCCTTGCCTCAGGGGCCTGACCCAGCTTCTCCTAATATCCAAGCCAGTGAGGGGCCCAGTTGCCTTCCACATTTGGCCATCCAGCAGCTGGGAGCTCCCTTGCTGACAGCTGTGGAGCTGGTAGGGGACTGGGGCTGGGCCAGTTTGGCAGCTGTGTGTGTTGGGGGGAGGGGGTGGTGGTGCTCTAACTCGTGGCGCTTTATGAGTTAGAGCAAGGCCCTAATGTTTGTCTGCACCCTATTTTACAGTTACATTCACTGCTCTTGGCTGAATTTACTCGCACATAAATATGCTCTTTCTTATTGCCAAGATTGTCAATCAGTAGAGCTCATACCCTTACACTATCAATATGTGAAGTACTAGAGGAGTTTAACTTGTGTGTCTTCTTGTCTAAGGAAAGCCTTAATGGGACTCTTGGACAGACTGGTTGAGAGATCTATTTTCCTGATGATTTGTACACACAGTGCTTCCAGATGGTTATGTCACAGAAGAACATCTTGCTTGCATCAAGAACATTTTTTTTGCAAATGCAACCATTATTGTTTTAATGTGTCTCATGCCCTTCTCCTTGACCTTAAATTCCATTCCCGAAGGAGATTTTAATGTCTATAGGACACTTCAAATATGTAAGGATGGGTTTGGTCATACTGGTAATATTTGGAAATGCATATTATGTTTAGCAGTGGTTGTAAAACTCAGTTCCATTTTTGTCTGGATCACTTTCAGTGTGGAAATGATTCTGTGTGTCAGTTGGTAACACCATATTTCATGAGCATGGGTAGCTGAAGTGGGAATAAGAAGAACTCAACCTTGGCAGATTCAGTTGGCCTATCCTCTGTATCTCAGAGTTAGATCTTGGAGTCATAGGACTTATTCCAGCATTTCAAGCTTCTCCCCTGGGCCCTGCAGGCACAGGCCTCCTGTCTGTCTCAGTGATTGCCCAGGCAGGCACACAGGCTGTAGCAAGACTTTTGTTCTTTTGCAGGATGGAGGATATTGGCCTCCCAGTCAGCTGAGGAGAGAGAATGTCTGGAATGAGTGACCTGCTACCCAGGGCCAGTGGGACAGACAGCAGCAGGTTCAGGACAGCAATTCCTCTTCCCCTTCTGCTCACATAGTCCTCACATATCACCCCACTGCCAGGACAAAAGTGACAAGAGGCAGGCAGCAATGCACAAGAAAAGGCCTCTGTACTCCTATTCTTTTAGAAAAAGGTTCAGGTCTATATGCAGAGTCTCTCAGCATGGTAGTGTGGGAGCACAGCCCAATAAGCTATTAAAATCTCCAGCTGGAAAAATAACGGAAGAGTAAGTATTTTCTGCAATGTCCGAAAAGGCCTTGGTGTGTGTGTGGCTGATGTGGTGGCCAGGCTAAGCCTGAAAAAGCTGCTTCTCCACTTTAAGCATTTGAAAGACCTGCTCCTGTGGGTGTCTTGCAGACAGAAAAATAGGAGTGAGATGGGGTCCATGCAGTTGTTAGTACCGAGTGCCTTTCAGAGGGAACTATGGATTTTAGCCTATGAAGTAGAAGTACCAAGAAAAGTTCTGTGAGAAATAGGTGCATTCTGTTGGTAGTCACTGCTAATTGCTTTTTGGAAGAGGTGCTTCTCCAGTTTGTAACCATTCCCCTGATGAGCCATGGAATAGTTACTTCTCTTGTGTTGCCCTTCCTAAATAAATTTGTTCCCTGGTCTGTTATACATTTCATCTTGCACCCTACGGCAAAAGGCATATGCCCTGTCGTGCATTAAAAATGTGTGCTCTTGTATATTACCCACATACATTTGGTGGAAAGTGACACATTTTGAAGTGGGTGCTTAGGAGTTTTCTCTGGAAAGACCTCAGGCTTTGGGACCAATGCCTACCTTGTTTTTTTATGAAAGAGGTCCTGCATGCCTTGACTCCACCTTTCCAGTTATTCTGTGGCCAGCATACCCCTGAGTTGGGCATACAGAGGAGTGGGAAGAATAAATGGATATGTTTGACAAGAATGCATTGTATTCTTGCACTGAGGAAAGGATTCAAGGAGCTTGGATAATTCTCTTGACAGAATCTTTGCCAGGCCCAAGAAGTTCAAGAAGTAGCATATAATAAAAGTATCTGCTTGAAGGATTTTGAACCCAGTAATTTTGTTTCGTCATGTTACTTGGTTGAAACTCCAATGATGACTACATACTGTATATGCTAGTTTGGTGACTTGGGCCAGTGGGGTATGAAATCTACAAAACAAGTCAAGAGAGAAGAGGAAGAAATCTATAGTTAATTTGGAGGGCCAGATAGCCTGAGTGGCAAACCGAAACCGGTTGGGTTGAAGGCCAGATAATTGGTGGACCAGGTAGCCCAGAAATGCGAGGCCAATAGAAGCCAAAACCTCCTCCCCTTGTATAAACCAAACTGATACTAAGGATACTAATCAACCTTCCTCCCCCATACTGAGTGTGATACGGCAAAACAGAGGTAGGTGAAGGAAGTGAGAAGTAATGCACTGACAACTTGATACTAGAAGTGGGTTCTTTGCTGCTGTTCCAACAAAGGGTGTAATTTAGCACCCACCCACAGTACACCTGCTTCTGCTTGGCTATCGTTGACACTCCTCTGGATGCTGGCGTAAAAGGTGTGGGTAGTACAGAAGAAATTTGTGATACTGAAGACTTGAACCAGACTCCTCCCTTTTTCCCTTAGCTTCCTCCTGCCCCACAGCAGATGACAAGGGAAACATGGAGATGCAGAAATGTAGCAGGAAGTAATCCCCAACATTGATCATAAGCATTTTTTATATCACTGGAGATGCTGCTTTCTAGTGGTTTGCCAAGAAGACTATTAATTTTAAAAATCGCTAAAATGGCAGACATGATGAAGGAAAAAGGGAATATTACACAAGTTAACCACAGCTTTTCCTATGGGTCCCATTATCAAAGAACCTGCTGCTACTGGTCATTAATCAACCCCAAATTAAGAAGTGTGTTGCCACTGTCACTGCTCTGTCTAGTGTCACTAAGGGACCATTCAACAAACACATGCTTAACTAACTTCAATAGTTATAGTGAAGGCATTTATCAATATATTTAATTGTTTTTATTCCATTTCACTGCACATTTTCTTCTCAGCATTTTTGCTTCTTCAGTGCTAAAAAATGAGGGGCAGGGGTTGAAGTGGGGGAGCAGAGAAATCCTGACACCAAGATAACATTAAAGTGGGCTACTGGTAGGAACAAGGGGCTGCAGGTCAGGAGTGAGGAGAACTGGCAGAGCCAGGGGGTTGTTTTCTACCCTATTTACTATTTACTTTGGAGTGAAAATGCACTAACAGTTCACTTACTTGTAACTTCTGTACCAAAAGTAGCTTTGGTAATTGAGGGAGAGGAAGTAATTAAGCAACCGAAGGTCATTGAGGGAAAGTATAACCCCTCCCCTCCCCCCCAACTCCTCCCCAAAACCACAAGTATACTAACCTTAGTCAGTGAAATAAAAGTAAGCAGTAGAGATGATGCTGATAATGATAGCAATGTGCACCACAGTTGAAGTCACCAAATTTTCACCCCTTTTTGAAAGAGGAAAAAAGGCTTATTTATAATTTTTCCTATGACAAAGTTACTGGAAATTACCTTTCCACCACCTTTTATAATGTGCCAGCCCACATTTACTGTGCCTCATTCTTTCTTAATATTAACTACTGAAAGTTACTGTTAACTTCTGCATAGTTAGTTACTGTGTAATAGCTTAAGGTCTGTGGGTAATTCATCCACTAAAAATGCATTCTTGACTTCATATAGCACTGGTATTCTGTATAAGTAAACAGCAGGTATGAATGCTAGAAACAAACTTGCCTATAGAATTTAGAAGCATGTTTATTTATAATGTTTTCTAGCAAGTAAAATAATTGTCAGATGACATCTAAAAATGTGCAAAGCACGTTGTGGAATCTTTTTTGGTGGAAATTTTAAAGAACAGGTTAGGCATCTGTTGATAGTGGTCTAGGTATACTTGATCCTGTCTCATTTCAGCTTGTTGATCTCTTGAGGTCTTTTCCTGCCCTACATTTCTATGATTTAAGTAGCAGATAAATGATCCAGATTCTCTGCTGGTACAAATTCATACACTTCCATTGGCAGAACTGCAGAGAATTTGTCTCAGTATGCTGACTCTCAATGGCTGTTTTGAAGAAAGCAAACTGAAAACATGCCACCTTCTAAAAACTTTAAAATATTTTGGAACCAGGGTTTTGGTTCTTCTGTGTTGCAGTCTGAAAACTAACTTTTTAGCCAACCTCCAAAATTGTTTTAATAGATGCACTATGCTTTTCCTTCTGCCTTCCTGCCATAAATTTCTGAGACCAATAGTAACTATTTATGTTGACATTTTTCTTTTCACAGTGATCATGTTTACTATATGCATTATATATTAATAGCCAAACACTTCATCTTTTTTTATGATGTAGTCCAATCTTCCTCTGCTTTCTTGGGGACTCTAGAAATTAAAATTGTGTTCTGTTGTACAGATTGTTCTAGCTAAAGATGACTTGCTTATTCCTGTAAGGACTTGCTGTGAGAGCAACTTTGAAGGAAGAGAAGGGTGCAGTAATTGCCAAAACAGAAAATTTTCGGCCAAGATCAGATCATGGGAGCAGCTCTGAGAAGAGGATACAGAAAGGGAACATGCCTATCTTGGGAGCAATAGCTTAAACATACTAGAAAAGTAGTTAGTCAGGATTCTGAAAACAAGTTGACCAGGCTTTTATGTTTTTTTTAAAGGAAGGAACATCAATATGTTTCTTATCTAACTTCATTATGCTTCTATATGTAAATTGTACTTTGTATCTCTAATTTCATCATAGCATGAAAGGCTTTTTAATTTACAGTTCATGTCATGATTTTATACACAGTTTCTACATGTAGTTTGTTGTGTCTGCCAATTACAGTTTGCTACTAACTGTCAGTGACAAATACTAAACACATGGCATGAGGGGACTTGAGTAGGAGGGGTTTGAATTTGACTTCATCCAAATATATTGCATGCTTCACTTCTGCTGTGTCCTGAAATGATTATTATAGAGGTTCCTTATTGCAGGTGTGGATATATGTCAATCTCTTCAAAGAGGAATCTTAATGGTATATGATCAGCTGGCTTAGTGGGGTGCTATGTGACATGTATTTTGGGGTATAATATGTGCAGGACCAGGTGTGGCACTGGTGTTTTCTAGTTAAGTCTTTAAACTAGTGGTTCTCAACCTTTTTAGCTTCAAGGCACCCCTCCATAACTTCTGTGAATTGAGCAGCACTCCATTAAAAAAAACTAATTTATTTATTACAGTGCTTAGCTCCTTGCAGAGGTGCCAGGTAGTGGGAGCTGGGGAGTGGTGGGGCAGGGAGAGCCCAAGCCTGAGCTTATTTGCTTATCTCCTCACATCTCACTTACCTCCTTATACTTCCTGTGGCACCCTTTCAAAGGATCTTGTGGCATTCTGGTTAAGAATCTCTTTTTAGTCGGTGCAGATATGCCCATAGGTTTTTAAGTCTGTTGCGAAATGCAATATAATATGCACTTTATTAAGGTTCATATTCACTGTAATGCATAAACAGCAGTACTTTCCCACTGTAGCGTAAAATTTAAAAAATGTTAGCTACTCAGGGCCGCTTTAGTTTGTGAACTCTTTTGGTATAAGGTCTGGTTCAGGTTCACTCTTTGTTGCCTTGCTTCTTGCACCAAACTGTCACAATTCTAATTGTGGACTTAAGACTGGTTTCTATTGCAGTTGTATTGAATACTATACTCATTAATGATTTATTAATGTGAAGAAGGAAAGCTTCTCTTGCACTGTAGTGCGGGGACTGGCAGCCAGGATACCATTCATTTCCTGGCTTCATGGTGGAGGCTTCCTGTGTGCACATGAGCAAATCATTTAGGCTTCTTGGTGCCTCGTTTTTCCCACCTTCAATTAAAAAAAAAATCTTGCCTGTGATAGTGTTGCAAAACTGAAATTATTAGTATTGTATAGGGTTTTGAGAGTCTCAGAAAGGCATTCCCATATAGCATTTATTATATTTTACTTCTTCAAACTTAGAAAATACAGTTGTGAAAGACCTTTTAAGTTAAGATTTTCTTTAAGCTTGCTATATTTCTATTACCTGAAAGATTAATATTGGGAGAATTCCACTTGAACAAACCTTCTAACTTTCATTTCATATTTCTCAGAAAATCAGTGATGTAGAGGGTAATTGTTCCAAATATTTCCACCAATATATCACTTCAGAGTAACAGAGACTTGTTAAGTATTTAGGGGAATTGAGGAGTGAAAGGGATAGCTTTTCATAAAATAGCTGGGGTTTTTTAATTTTAGGGCACTCCCTCCACTCATGAATTATTCATTTGACTGCTTTTGTTATAATGGAGACAGTGTTCAATCTCTGGGACTGTTCTGTGATAGCCTTTCTTTACTGAAATTCTACATATCAGCAGCTATCATTGGTTTTGGAAACTAATAATATGTAAGTTGCTGATGTTTTAAGAAAATGTTTCTCTACCCCTCTTCTTGATACTCACCTCACCTTTATTATGAAAATATGATATTACAGATGAGAGCTATTCCATGAAATAGTTTATTTATAGAATGTTGTTGTTTGACTTTTTGGATCCAATTGAGTAAGCTATTTAAATTTTTAATTTAAAAAATCTTGTGTAACTTAAATTATATCTGTAACAATGGCAGGTTCAGTATTTTCACTATATATGAATGCATGGCATGAAAAACTACCAGTATGTGTAAATACATAATGTTTTTCTTAAAACAAATATTAAAAAGTTTCCTCTTACAAGTTTCTTTTAAGATGAAATATAACATAACCACAGAGCCCACAGAGAAGTTGTATCTGAGTCATGTGTATGCAGAAATAAAAGTGGCTTTGTAATATCTAATATCAGACTTTCATACTCAGAGCATGGACTTTCCTAAACAGAAATTCCAGTGTAAATGGTTGAGGGTTCCCCGCCCCCTGCTTCTCACTTCCATTCAAGTCTCTGTGTCTAGCAGGGTGTTTAGGGACAGTCCCTATGCAAAGTGGGGAATTCAGGCTAGGGGGCTTTGTGGTACTGTTGTGAATAGAAAACAACGTATGCTGAAGTACGCTCTGAAGAACGTGTTTTAGAAGTGGCGTTTTCCCTTAAATTGGTATGTGAACTGCTAAAATGCCTTGAAGCAATAGATAAGGGAAGGAAAGGGGAGGGGGCTGAAGTAGTGAGCAGATGGATAAACGATTAGATCATTTGGATTAGGAATGGGGTTTTCTTACACTGAACTCTCTCTTCTCATTCCTTTCTGATCAGATTCTCTATATGCAAAGAATCAAAGCTGCTTAAAACTCCATAGAGATGGATTTGGAAGCAGAACTGTAAGGAGTATTGAACAAGACAAATGTTAGAATTGAAAGTATATGTGGTTTAGGAGACTCTGAATCATGCAGTATTACTTTCACTTTTTCTAGGCTTCTATTTCCCATGAACAAACCATCAGGGAGATAGACGTTCTGATTTAGATAATGCCTTGCAGTCTTTGGAATAATACATTTTGTTGAAGGGGGAGTTATTTGCGTAAAAGATGGGCTATATGAACAGGGATGTTTTGATGCTTTTTAACATTAAGCAAATCAATTTACTGTGTATGTCAGCTCTTGTTTTTTTTCTTCTTGGTATTTTTCTGATATTTAAGGGGATACTTAATGTGAAATGAAAGCACTGATAGAGGAACACTCCTTTCCTTTTTTCTGTAGTTCAGCTCGGACCATTCTCTGTTAGCATGGTAGTGGTACAAAGTGTGTGGTCTTCCAGCTCTGACTAATGCATTTTGTGCTGTGTGACTGAAAATGCCTCATAGCCTGCCAGGGCTGACTGAGGGTTGTGGAATGTGGTGCCTTTTCTCTGTTTCTCTGATTTCTTTAAAAAAAAACAACAACCCAGTAGAAGTGTGTAGGCAGCTTGTTGAGAAACCTGAAGATGTAGGGGAAATGCTTGTATGTTGTGGAATGCGGCTTCCCCTGGGAGACCCCAGCCAGTCAGGCAGTGAGTGAGCAAAGTTAAAGAATGAAAAAGGGAGGGGGATTAGAGAGAGAGAGATAGGAAAAAGAGAGAGAGGAAGAAGGAAGGAGGTGGGAACAGAGGGGCCCATTTCCCTTTTTTCTGAAGCAATGACAGCTGGTTCTGTCCTGACTCACATGACAAAGTGCTATGGAGACTAGTATTTAAGCTGAAGCCAGCTAGCAAAGATGGTCAGCTGATTTATTTTTTTCCAGGGTTTAGTCAGGTGATCAGCTGATGACTAATCAGTTAGCCCACTGAGAAGGTACTTCAGAACACAGGTAAGATTGAAATGATCTATTCTGATAGATTTTGCAAGGAATTAAAGTTGTTTGGAAAGTTTAAAAAAAAAAAACCAACCCTCTGATTTTTTGGCGCACAGCATTCTTTAGACTTTTTTTCACTGCTACAGTTCTGCTAGTCAGTCTTGTTCAATACAGTTAAAATCTGTCTTTAATTATAATCCCTTCAAAAGTTTTATTAGAAAAAAAAGACCTATTTTAGGTTACTAGGTCTCATTCTCGGTATTACATGCATGTTGTATGCTGTTATAGTTTTAATAAAATAACTTGCCATATTGCAAGTGTGTCAGATCCTATTTAGAGGGGAATCCCCAAATACTTTTAACTATGAGTCATTAAAAAAAAAAAATTAAAGGACCACTGCAACAATTTAGGAGAAAACTCTCTTCCTTGTTGGGAGGATATCTTTCTGTTTACTGGCAGTTAAATCACTATCCAGAAATAAAAATAGCCAAAAGTTGAAGCATTTACAACTTTGCTGACTGGAACCTTAAGTATAGGTAATGGGCATTAAGCAATTGATGGGAGAAGAGACTTTCATAAATGCTTTATTCAGTGCTTGCTTTTAAAAAGTCTTTCTACATTCTGGGGTACTCAAAAAGGACATATATTTTATGTTGATTAAAAGGGAAAACTAAAATGTGGAATAAAAAGAGCACCAGCAGTTTCTTTGCTTGTTTCATTTTATTCCCTAAACATAAAGAAAAGGCATGTAAACAGGTGTTATTTCCTCTTCCTATTCCCATTACTTGCTTCTGTAAACATAAGTTATTATCACCCATCATGTGTTTGTGCGTTTAACCTAAAACACCTTCAAGAGGCAACAGGTCAGCTAAATTTCCCAAATATCTTTTGGGAGGTCTCTGCCAGTCCTAAACTTCTGTGAATCTGTTGTGCTGCCTAATGCACTAGCACTAGAATGTATATCCCTTCCTTCTGTTTCTTATTTTTGGTCACCTCACAAGATAGTCAAACAATCTGAGATGTAATACAAAATGCAGTAAAATGGATTTGAAACATCAGAGTCAAACCATAATAGCTTTCTCAGTGTATTCAGTTTCTAGTACTCTTGTTAAACCTTATGCTGTGAGCTGCACAAATGTTGATCAGTGTTAGTGCTAGCTTGAAGTTTGGAGCAGTCACACCCTCAGTCTAGAAACCTTCTCTGACTGCCCCCCACCTGCACACCTGGGACTTGCCACTAGAGGCCTAATAAACAGGGGCAGGACCTAGGAGCTGTAGCTGTGAGTTGCCACTAGGGGCTTGGTAAGCCAAGACAGGCTTCTATCCCTGCTTTACTGGTCGGGATGTGAGAGGTCCTGAGAGACTAGAGGACATCAATTTGGGTGGTACATCTGTGGGGGTGGGCACACCTTAATGGAAGAGGAGCTGGGTAGTGTGGATCAGAGATACTCCTGCCCTGGAGTGGCATAACTTTGAGCCACATAACAAGTGCTGAAAACCACGTTAAGGTGTTAATGTGCACAGGGGTTAAGAGCTCCAGGAGCCACCCAAAATTACCATGTAAAAGGGCCCTTACATATGTGTGAAAAACTAGCAGTATCTCCAAAACTGATTACAAAAGTCACTGAAATAAAGGGCCTTGTTACACTGTGAGCTGTTCAAATGTTAATTGGTGTTAGCGCTAACTCAAGTTTGGAGCAGTTGCATGTTCAGGTCGGTAGCGGCAGGAGAAAATATTATTTGGGGAGGCTGAGGGCTGTTGCGGGGCTGGTGCATGCCAGCAGTGGAAGAGTGTGCAGTGGGGGCACTGTGCACAGCACTGCCATGGTGGAGCATCGCAGTAGTGCTGAGAGGTGCTGGGTGTTGTGAGATAATGACGCCATGGTGCTGCTGCTGTCGCTGCTTGCCACAAAATTAGTTTGGGGGTGCTTAGCCCTGTTAGGCCTGGCTTTCCATTGCATATGGTTCAGACCAGCAGGAGCCAGAAGGACTAAAAGGTCCCTGTCTCTCATTCCGGGTTTCTGCCCTGTCTGTTGGGGTTCCCCTGGTTCCCCTATACCACCACTCTCACCCCCTCCCCGCTTACTTGTGGCTGCCCGCTCCGTCTGTCTTGGGGGGAAGCAGGCAGGGAAGGGTTAATCTGCCTGCCCAGTCCCTAGTGCCCAACTGCTGCTCTTTAGGCTGAGCCTGGCCTGAAGAACAGCAGTGGCTGCGGTGAGGGCACAGCAGGCAGGTTAACCTTTCCTTGCCCACTCCCTGAGGGGGAGGGCAGTGGACCTGATCCAAGCCAGTCAGAAGGGGGCGGGTGAGAGTGTTTACACTAAGGGGTAGCCTAGAGTGGCTACACCTTACAGTAACATGAACTGGGTAACACAGATCAGAGAGAATCCTGCCCTGGAGTGGCATAACTTTGAGCCTCATGATGAGTGTGTAAAACTAGTTTCAGGTGTTAATGTGCGGACAACTTGGGGATTAAGAGCTCCAGGAGCTGCCCATAATTACCATGTAACAAAGTCCAACGTGACTGTGGAGGGAAGAGGGAACTTTTAAAGTTCATTGCCCTCCATTGGACATTGTCCAACTTGTCCACATTATTTCTGTACTAGGGGAGCCCAAAAATGGACAGTGCAGAGTAGAGGGGAATAATCGCTTCCCTTGATCTCCTGGCAGTGTTTCTTCTAATGCAGCCCATTATGCTGTTAGCCTTCTTGGCAACAAGGGCGCGCTGTTGTCTCATATCCAGCTTATTGTCCACTGTAACCCCCAGGTCCTTTTTTGCAGAGCTGCTGCTTATCAGTTGGTCCCCAGCTTGTACTGATGCATGGGATTGTTCCATCTTAAGTGCAGGACTTTGCACTTGCCCTTGTTGAACCTCATGGGATTTCTTTTGGACCAATCCTCCACTGTGTCTAGGTCACTCTGAATCCTAGCCCCACCCTCCAGCATATTTACTACACCCACCAGCTTGGTATCTCACATGAACTTGCTGAGCATGCAATCCATCCCATCTTCCAAATCGTTACTAGAGTTATTGAACAAAACTAGCTCCAGGACTGACCCCTGGGACACTTCATTTGCTACTGGCTGCCAACTAGACCTTGAGCCATTGATCACTACCCATTGAGTTTAACGATCCAACCAGCTTTCTGTCCACCTTACAGTCCATTCATCCAACCCATACTTCCTTTGCTTGCTTGCAAGAATACTGTAGGAGACCATATCAAAAGCTTTGCTAAAGTCAAGGTATATTACATCCATTGTTCTTCCCCTCATCCACCAAGCCAGTCATCTCATAGAAGGTAATCAGGTTGGCCAGGTATGACTTGCCCTTGGTGAATCCATGCTGACTGTTCCTGATCTCTTTCTTCTCCAAATGGATTCCTTGATGACCTGCTCCATAATTTTTCCAGGGAGTGAGGTGAGGCTGACTGACTGGGATCCCTCTTTCCTCCAGGGGATCCTCCCCTGGATTCTCTTTCTTCCGTTTCTTAAAGATGGGCACTATGTTTGCCCTTTTCCAATTGTTCAGAACCTCCCCCAGTCCCCATGAGTTTTCAGAAATAATTGCCAGTGGCTGTATAATCACATGAGCCAATCCTTGGGACCCTCAGATACATTGCAGGTGGCCCCATGGACTTGTACACGCCCAGGTTTTCTAAATAGTCCCTAACTCCAGGGTGAGCAAAATGGCAGATCCAGCTGGTGGCTGGACTCCACTTGGCAGAAGCCTCTGCCTGCATGGTTGGGACCAGTTTCCATGGAGACCCCAGCAGCCACACTGTGATAGCACAGGGCCAGGATTTCCATGGAGATTGGCTGCAGCAGCACTGGCAGGGCGCGACAGGGCAGGGAGCTGCTCCGTGGCGGGGCTGGGATCTTGTAGGGGTGACAGTGTGGTCTGGAGCTGGGGCAAAGCCATGATCTGCAGCCTGCATGCTCTGGGCAGGGGTGTGCAGGTAGTGGACCATGGTTCTGCCCTGGCTTCTTGCAGTAGTGACAGTATGGTCTGGACCTTACCTGCCCCTGCCCTAACCTGTTCTTTAACCGCTGAGAGCTGCTCACCTTTTCCCCAAACTGCCCATTGCAGTAGTCTCGGAGTTGACCTTGCCTGTGAAGACCGAGGTAAAAAAGGCATTGAGTACTTCAGCCTTTTCCTCTTCATCTGTCATTAGGTTGCCTCCCTCATTCAGTTGACCTTCCTCTTGTTGCTGACATACGAAACCCTTCTTGTTACCCTTCACTACAACTCCAATTGCACTTTGGCCTTCCTGATTTCATCCCTATTTGCCTGAGCAATATTCTTATACTCCCTAGTCATTTATCCAAGCTTCCACTTTTTGTAAGCTTGCTTTTGTGTTTAAGCTCACTGAAGACTTCTCTGCTAAGCCAAACTGTTTGCTTGCCGTATTTGCTAGTCTTCCTGCACATTGGGATGATTTGTTCCTGCTCCTCAGTAAGGTTTCTTTAAAATACAACTAGCTCTTCTGGATTCTCTTGGACTCTTGACAGGTCTCCCAGGGGATCCTGCCCATCAATTCCCTGAGGGAGTCAAAGTCTGCTTTTCTGAAGTCATGTGCCCCAGCCCCCATGTGCCCCAGTTTTATGACCCTGGGCTCCTCTTGCACTGGGAATTGGAAAGATGGGTGCCCACAGGTTTGGGGCCAGGCCTCAAATCAGCTAATTGTCAGCTTGGGCTACAATTAATCTGGAACCAGCTGCAGTCTGGAACCAGCCCCAGCGTGGTCCCTGATAGACCTGGCAATCAGCTGATTTTTCAGACTGATGGGGGACTGCATGGGGCTAGTTTCAGACCCCAGTGGGGTCCCCAGGCTGGGCAAACAATCTGATTTCAAGCTGATTGTCAGGCCAGCCACATGTTCAATTTAAGGTGCCATATAAGCCAGCCACAAAGTTGTTCTGTGTTATATGTGAAACTATTTTATGGCTGGTTTGCCATTAAATTAGGTGCATATCTAGTTCTTTGCCATTTATGCTGTGATTAATGGGTTAAACGTAGCAAAATTGTAATATGTAGAGGAGGCCTTAATGCTGCAATCCGGGACTGACTGATGTTGAAAGATATGTTACAAGACTTTTAAAGGCAGAAATTTGGCTACCTCACTTCTATTTCTGAGAGAGATTGGGCCTTCAATTAAGTGTCATTGTGGCACTTAGGGTGCTTAAATGTTATCTTGTTCCGCTTGTTCAAGTCCCTGAAAAATGATTAACACAAAAGAGGGTGGGTCTCTGCTTCTCTTCATTCCCTTTTGAAATTAGTTTTAGGGCTAAGGCGGATAGATGCATTGTTTTTTCAAGGACTTCAGCAGGGCAGAATAGGATCTGGCCCTTTGTTTTGACAAGTTATAGTTGATATTTCAGTAATTGAGTATTTTGTTACTGTCTGTCTTGCAATACTTCAACAAACTGTCCTTCTGTAATTTGTATGCAATGTGTCTTGTATAGTAGAGGTGTCACATATGAAAGTATAAAGATGCATACATTTTCAGTTATCTTTTATTTTATGAGGGTTCTTTTTCTATAATTTATCTAAAAATTGCTTGTGTTTAAGATACTTGCCTGGGATAATGGAATCTCCTAGGGATGGTAATTGATGTTCAGATGACAGAAAAAATGATGTTTAACATGGGAGGGAGCAGGGGGGATTCCAATGAGGGCTTGTGTGGGGGAGGAAGAGAGAGAGGGGGATTCCAAATGTGGTAGTTGTTTGACTACAAACTCATAAGTGGAGTTCTGATTTCAGTGAAATCGCTGCATGTGTATCAAGTTAGCACAAACTGTGTAAGTCTATGTTGCAAAGCCGCCCCCAAACAGTAGTGGCCCAAATAAGGGCCATTGTGGGTATGGGAATAGTTGGGCAGAGTTAGTTGATATAGTTGCATGTTCCTATGACGGAACTTAAGACTGTTTTTGAACCACAGGATAATTCCCCATTCCAGGGCCAAGTATGTTGTCAACAATCGTCTGTGCACAGATTGCCATCAAAGGTGATTAGTTCCATGCCCCTGTACCCATATTTTTCAACTTTTCTTAGACTTAAGGCACCCCTCCATAACTTTTTGGAATTTAGTGACACCCCATTTAAAGACTAATTTATTTCTTAGAGTGCTTACTCCCTTGCACCCTGCAGCACCTTTAAAAGGAACTCATGGGGTGGCAGGGAAGGGGGCAGTGGGCTACTATTAGAGCCAAGTAGACAAGGAAATTCTATGGAATTAATTTTTGTCTTGCAAAAATGTAGATATTTATGGCATCTATTATAGGTTGTCTACTGAAGTATCTCATACAATTTCTATTTGAGACACAAAAAAGGCTACATATGGAGCATGACAATGGGTAGTGAGTGGTCGCTGATCATGACAACCCTTGTGAGCACAGCCAGATTGATCAAAATACATTAAAAACTGGATGGTTCTTTCCTACCTAAATTGCATAAGCTTACAGCAAGGAGAGCTGCCTACTTAGTTTACTCAATTCCAACCCTGACTGGAAATCAATGAGGATTTTCAGTGCTAAAAGAATCAGTCCCCATGTATGGAAATAACCAACATTCACGTCACCAATTCTGCCTCAGCTTTAATCCTAAACAAAGTGATCTTTTATGAACTGATGCAAATTTTCTTACGTTTCATGCTGTCGTCCTTAGGGGAATTCCTGGCAGGTGGGCTTGTCTGCGGTTGAGTGTTGGAGAAATTCTATTGGTGCACAGACATAAACAAGACAGTTCACATTGTTATATATGTGTACAACTTTAATAATATGAGAGAGGAACAGAAATGTAAAACTGGAAATGGGTAAATATAAGATTGCTTCAAAAGGCTAACAATTTACTTTCTGTACAGCATTATTTTTTTGTCTAGTAGGCTTAAAATTGATTAGTCATTGTGGAGTGAATTTTGAACTAAGGAATGGCTGAATTTACTGATTGTCATGATCATTGACTTATTTGACTTGGACAAGACAGCCTGTATTGTTCAAATAGATCTCAAAACTGTGAATATTTACAATCTGGGTATGTCTGAAGAGGAGTACTTGCCATCACTATATCAAATGATGTCTTTAAATTGAAAGATAAAAAAACTTTAGGAAGGCTTTTAAAAAAATACCTCTGTTTTGTGATGTTGGTTGCTTATTTTTAATTAAATGAACAACACATTATTGTCCTGATTTATGTTAGGATGTAATTTTTAAGTACTATATTTGAAATTTGAGGAACTGAGTCCATGTATATAGCATTAGATAGACTCCTGTTTTTATATTTGCCTTACCAATAGGAAAAATATTCATTTTAATAGCCATATTGAGCATGTAATTTGGGTTGAAATTACCTTTTTATACATGTAGAATTTTTTAATGTATAAAATCAATATAAAAATCTTAAGAAAATTCTGTGAAGAGTCTCTATTTACATTTAGGTTATTTGTTTTGGTGTTTGGCTTTTTTCTTTTTTTTTTTTAAGTGCTGTACTATTTCTACTCGCATAGCTTTCTAATGCAGCCTTGGAGACTATGTAAAATGTATACTGCTCTAAGGCCATATTATGCTATCACTGACTTTAGTAGATTCTCTAGTTTTGGTTTTTGAGGGACAACTCCATGAAAAGCTGAATATAGTTGAAGGAAAAAACTACTGTATAGTACTGCAGTGATGAATCATGAACTCCTTTTGATTCAATAAAAAATGGCTCAAATCATTACCATCACTTGAATTGACCCATTATTTTAGCTGGCCAAATATTTGGGCAACTTGTCAGTTAATTTCTTATAAATCTGTCTTCCTCCCTCTCTCATAGAGCCAAATAGACAAGGAAACAGAAATACTGTAAACTGAGAATAAGGTTGTCATCCCAGTTTTGTGGACCAGAGGGTTCAGTTATTTTAGCACAACTCAGATAAATTCCTAAGCTTTGAAGTGCTTATTTAAACAGAATTATATCCTTTGCACAATGATAGGGAAGTCTCCAGTTTTTGTTTTGTTTCTTTAAATCCTTAATAGAGAAATGTCTTCATTTTAGTACATTAAGTCATTTTTCTAAAGCATAAATGAGGGAGACTATATTAGGGCTCACTATTGTACTTTTAAAAAAATCTGAAAACAAAAATTATATTGACTTTTAAATTTTATTTTAATTGAAATATTACTTTAAATTTTCTTAATCTCATAACTTTTTTGTTAAATAATAAATAATCAGTATGGAATTACTGAAGAAAGCTGAATGCCATCTAGTGGGATATTTGTATTACTGCAAAGCAAAATACTTCATTTAAATAAATCAGCTTGCAAATGGCATTCAGTTTAAAATATGTTTTGAAATGTAATAATTACAATTAAACCAAGAAATTCTAAAATTTGCCACATAGACTGAGGAACAAAGTTCTAGGTTTCTATTCAGTGTTGTTGTTTGATCAGGGTCAACTCTAGCGTCTTCAGCATTATATGAATGCGATTCTTACCAATGTTGTTTCACAATGATGTGTATCACAGCATTATCCTTTATGGAAACACAGTCTTTGTGGTACAATATTTTAAATGGACTATTGATTTGCATGCAAGCTCTTGTTAAAAATATACTTCACTATGAAATCTGGCTTTTTGAAAGACATCCTTTCTGCACACTGATGTTCTACTAATGCACCCATTTTAAGCTTGATGCAAAAGTAGGCCAGAAGACTATTTTAATAATCTGGATGGACTAATAAGGAACTTGTTTTCTTACAACCTCCCCCTCCCCCTCAGATGCACAGGAGTGTAACATGTATTACCTTCTGAAGCTTTCTAACTGAACAGTTTTGAGTTAATATTTAACATCAACATGTGTAAACTCTTTGCAGGTTAATTTTCACTTACTCTTTTAGTGTTTAAGAAAGGAAAAACATAATTAGTTTAAAAGCAATTGTTCTTTTCCTTACTACTACATATACACGTATAGAAGAAATAAGCATCTGAAGTATTGATGTGCCTGATGTTTTATCTTGATTTTGATAGACAGTTATTCAGAAATGAAAGTGCTGCCACAACATACTGATGTTTCAATGGAATGTACTAATTGCAATATCTTATCCAAACATCAGTTACACACTTTAATGGCACTATACAAGGACTAAGGAAAGCAAAGAGATGAATGAAGATGGCCTACAAAGTAAGAAAGTGTTGCCTGCATGTATGGTCTAAACAGTTGAAAGGCACTGTCTTGCTCTTGAACTTTTCAACCCAGATTACTGTAGCCATTGAAATGTTGTGTTAAACATGCTTGTTTTGGTTGTTTTCAAATGCCTAGCACTCCTTACTACATAGCTGGCCTGCAGTGAAGTATCATTGATTTCTGTTTTCAGAATAGTTCTGACTTATTTTATCTAGGCTTGAAGTTTTAATTTGAAGAGAGATTTGGAATGGTTTCCAATACTCCAGATAGCAGCATTCTTCAAGCAAATGAGCATGGTGTTTCAAGTGCTCAATACCTACTAATGTAAAGCAGGACAAGAATGCAAACTCATTCTCTAATAAAAATATGCTTCCAGAGAAATGGAGCAGCCAAAAGACTACAATTTTTACTACTTTGCTTTCAGAGCGTTGCTAATATTAACAGGAATTCGCTTCTTACAAATAATTTATTCTTAATTCTTCTCTTTAGACATGTTGCGTTAACCCCTGCAAAATAACATTTATATTACTTGCTTATTGAAGAACAGTATGAAGAAGCCTAAAAACAGTGATCAATTTTTATAGTATATTGAAGCTATGGTTGAGGGGTTATCATAATAGAAATGATCAGAGAACCCCCTTTTTTAAAAAAGACGTGTTCCTAGCTTTTAAACCAGTTGCCTGTTCTGAAGATCATGTCTTTATTTATTATTTCATTTGAAAATGAATGCCAGGAAAAACAATACAGTTTTGAGAAGTTAATATATAGTTTACATTGGGTATTCCTATGCCAGCCCTTAATTACCTTTCTGTCAGGAATCTTTCTGTTTCGCATCTGTAAAAGCCTGTTACAGTTTTTTTAATCAGTGGGATGAAATTGAAAAGATGGTGCATTTCATAATTTGAGGTAACTGTTTTAGGTGGGAGTAAGAGTAGGAAGGTAAGATATTCCTCTCTTCTTATTTCTAATTTTTAAATTCCATTGTTGCCTTCTGAATGTTAGGAAATTGCTTAATTGCTCTAAAATTTAGTAATGTAGAACAGGAGTCCAAACATTCCATCCTTGGCTACTGTGTTGTTTTAATGAGTTCATGAATGGCATCTTGAAAGTCATATGCCCTCATCTGTGTTGCAAATTCATTTTCCTTGCTCATGTAAGAAAGAGCTGTTGCTTAATGTTCAGGGAGTTTTGACAAGGAATTGTTATATAGTTGGATGTAGGTGGCTCTCTGTCCTTTATGTCAATCCCAAGGAAGTTTGTTCATGAAGAGTCAATGAACACCCTACTACTCCCCACCAACTAACATAGACATTGACAATTCTGTTTTAATTGTATTTTATGCATTTATCTGAATAGAGATGCATGAAATCTATTCTTGAAGGCTGAAGAATATAAGACAACTTATTTTCCTGTACAGTGTTGTTTAAATTTCATTTCAGTGATTTATTTTAAAGATTTCATTTGAAAGGACTCATGTAATATGCATTTTATATTGAATGTTTTCATGACTAGTAAATATAAACTGTATTGAAATATATGCCATTTTCTGTTATGCTTAAGTTCTTCATCTTGATCTCTTTCCTTTCCCCTCCAGAAAATGCTTTTCTCCTTTGAAGAAAAATACATTTCAAAATTGAACCTCTGCAGTTTGAGCTTTGCATTGAATATTTTCTTTCATTCATCGTAATGACTTAAACTGTTCCCAAGCATCTTTTGCTAATAAAGAAAAACAGTAGATTCTGGTTTGCCAGGAAAATTTTAGCCAAAATAAAGAGCTACTTTTGGGGGGGCGGGGATGGGGATTTAGCTCAGCAAGCAAAACTACAGCATTTAATAAAAATTGGCTGAATTGTTAGGGTAAGTAGTTGTCATGCCCAAAACTTATTAATGGAGGACTTCAGTGTTTTAAATGTTGATTGCTTCCATAAATTTGTGTGTAAGTATAGGCAGAGAGGTTACCTAAGAAACTGAATGTGTCTTTTGAGGGAGGTAAAGTTTAAGCACTGTACTAAATAGCTAAATGGTTAAAGGTGTTACTAGGGAGGAGGATTATATTGAAAGACCTGTTGTTTGAAAGGGGAGGGGAGCAGGAAACCCTGTTGGTGTTAGAGGAGAATGGAATGTTTAAAAGAACGGGGTTTGTAATTTCCAGGATAAGGGCGGCTGCTGCAGTCTGGTAAAGCTGTGGGAAGCACTGACTCCATTAGACAGCCCACTCACAGGATATAAGGGGGAAGTATGACCAAGTGGGTAGAGGTCACAAAAATGCTGCGTGGTAGGCTGGCTACAGAATTAAGGGCCACTGTGGTCATATATCCTGAATTTCCATAGCCTAATGCAGTGGGTTTGTAAAGAAGGGTGGATTGCAGGATGCTGGGTGTGTGGAGTGCGTAGGCAGCTGTTCTTAAACGACAGTGGGTGGAGATTACAGCATTTCATCTGCTTTTCCTCTGACACCTTTTAAAGATACAGCCCACGATGTTATTTAGGGGTTGGTGCCAATAGCTGCTAGAATAATCTTGTATTAGATCGAAAAATGCATAGTTTGCCTCAGTATAAAATATAGAAATTGGTTATGAGCAAAAGTTATAGGTTGTTTATACTTTAAAATCATAACTCTTGTGCAGAAGTGAAGTACAGAACTTGTGGTTCTCAAGTCCTTTCCATTTCAAATCAACTTCATGCAAGTTCATTAATACATAATTTTTAGAAAGAAAGCCTTAAACATAACATCTTGGGGTAAGAATTGATATTTTTGGTCTTCATCAAAACTTTTAAAAGATGTTGCTTTCCCTTTCAGGCTTCTTAGCTCTAACTCCTGTCTTGCTGCAGTTATGAATGTATTCTGTGTTCAGTATTTTTGCAAGTATTTGGCTCAAAAATGGTGAACAGCTTGTTGTTACTAGTGTCTTTATTTCCCCCTGAAGCACATAGCATTATTTAATTTAAAAGAATAACAAGAATTTGCCTCTAACTAATAGAAGTCATTTTGTTATTAAAAGCCTTCCTTTTGTCTATAAGTTTACAAAATGACGTTAATTATGTGTTGTTCACTATTTTTGTTCTGGAAGATGCTTGAAAATAGTTTTAGATAAAATACTTGGTTATTGGCTTATCTATTTATTAATATATCACCAAAATATTTGCAAAATACCATAGGTTTGAGAAAACAAAAGTGTATGTTGTTGCAAATGATTGTTTGATGCTTTCTTTTTCTTTTTAGAAGAGTAATTCATTCTTCAAGTAACGTCCAGTTAGTCAGCTATTGGGCAGCTATTCAGGTTGCCTACCAGTTTACAAACATTGATTTCTAACATGACCATCCACATTTGTGGATGACAATGTTTATGCTCAATGGGAGAGATTCTCATAACTAGAGAACTTCCAATATATACATAAAATACATAGTTCTTTAAAATGTCTGTGCCTGTGTCTGTCACGGAAATGTTAAAAAATGTTGCTGAATGTCTGGACTTGTTTTCATTGTGAGATCTGCTTGTTTCCCATCTCTGGAATACAGGGAGTAGATTGAACAAATAGTTTCATGCTGGTGGCTTCATATTAATACTCTTATTAACGTATTATGTGGTCTGTGTTAGATTGAAGTTTATATAATAGTATGGTGTTTCTGTAGGATTTTGTGGTGGGAGGGGTGGGAGTAGTAATGTTGATTTTTGTGTCACTTTATCCCTTTTGTGGCCTCATGATACAGGCTGCTTGTTGGGGAAAGTAATGAGAGAATCACATTTTAAGAGAGGTACTTGTGCAGGTAATATAAGCTTTCTTGGTGAGATGTGGAACCAAGACACACAGATATTTAAGTCTTGCTGTTGCTTTGAATTAATTGACAAATTACAAAAGAATTTGGCATTCTTGAAAGTTTTATCTTTAATCATAAACTGTTTGCTTGAACAAGATACTGGTGCCATTCATTTTCACTGTGCATTGTGATTCCCAAAGTTTCATAGATTTGTTAGGAAAGTGACTGAATCCAGGTGGGCAGTAATAGTCTCTTGCCATGAACATTGTTTAGCAAAATTACATTCTGTTGCATATTGTAATTTCAGCTATATTAGTACTAAAGAGGAAACCGTTTACTTTTAAAAGATCAGGGCAACCTTGTTTATATAATTTAGTGAATATGCATATTTAAAGTGATTTATAGCTCCAACATATTTCCAAAACAAGTCTAATATTTGTGGGAAATGAATTTTCTAGTCTAGTCAGCTGCACTAGAAACAAAAGATTCATAACATTTTGAGAAACATTCTTGCCCATATAGCTAAGCAGTTTAATGTGATATGCATGCTAAATCAATGGATGACTAGAAAAATAGAAATAAAAGGACAGCGCTTTAGTTAGAAACAAGGATTGTGGGTGAAGGGTGTTTGGCTTGTAAACTGTGTGACATCCTAATTATTGATATGGCTGAATATTCTGTATTACTTTTCGACTCTGATCTGGGGTTTCTTATATTTCTTGTAGGAGATGTGCCTGGCTTAAATTTTCAGGACTTTCCCCTGAGGCTAAGTCTCTAATCTGTAAAGTGGAAGGTCACCCTTTTAAGGGAGAAAGCCTTTTTAGTACCAGAAATTATCAGGTTTTCAAAGAGTGAAAGGGATAAGATACTGTTTTGCTGTTGCATATCTCCTATTGAGAAATATACTTTCATATGAACCTTCTTAACTGAAGTTTGTATCTTTGTGGGTAGAGTCTTTAGGCAGTACTGAAAAACCTAGAATCTGTCAAAGGGTTTGATGGGGACTGCCTTCTATCCAGATGATGTTTTAGAGGATTGCCATAGAAGGTTGGCAACCTATGGCCCACGGGCCAGATTCAGCCCACAAAGTGGTCAGATCTTGTCTATAGAGGTCTGATCTGATATGGGAGTTTGGTCTTGTGGACCTGTGCCTCACCATGCTTCCCCTTTGCCCTGTAGCACTTCCCTCTGCTACAGATAACATTGCTCTGCAGCATCTGAGCTTATCCTTGCTGCAGAGGGGCTGGGAATCTGGAAGCCAGCCAGAGGGAGGGAGGGGTGCAGACTTCAAGCCCAGTGATAGCTTGGTCATAAGCTCTGGCCCACGCTAGCAAAATGGCTGCCGAACCTTGGAGTAAAGCATTGGTAATAAAGTGAACCAGAAATATTAGAGGACTGTAAATATTTAATTTTATTCAGCATTTGTGGAGTTTGTGTTTTGTTTACCACATATTAATTTGGTGAGGGCTTCAGGTTGGATGGGAAGAATGGTGAATAAAATAGTGAAAAATACTATCGGATAGCATCATCCTTCTTTTTCCTACAATTAGAAGAAAATTCTGTGGAACAAATAACATTGGTGTATCTTTTGAATTCTTTTGTACAGTTATACATTAGGGATAAATATCTTTTTTACTCTGTTATAGGCAGCTGCAATAGTCTCTTTAACTTTCATTTAAAGAACAGTCATTAGATTAAATTAGAATAGTATTCTCAGTGTTCCAGCTTTGCTAACTTTGCATTGCATTTATTGAACAAGATCTAACATTTTTTAAGGTCCCAATTATTTTGCAAAAAAGCTCCTTTTTATTGTTTTCTATATATATAGAGAAAGGGGTGCGTATGTATAGGTGTGTGTGTGTATGTATGTATGTAGAGATATGCTGGCATTTAATAAAGTTGCAAACACTGAGGCATGTAACCAGAATATCTGCCTAGAAGTTTTACTGGCTGTTGTAGAAATGGCATCTACAATGTAAAAGCAGCTTATGAGCCAAGTTCCTTGGCTTAGACGATCTGGTTGGGAATGGTCCTGCTTTGAGCAGGGAGTTGGACTAGATGACCTCCTGGCGTCCCTTTCAACCCTAATTTTTTATGATTCTATAGGTCTAAATTCAGAAAAGATCTGGAGGGGGGCTTTGAGGCCAAAAAAGTTGAATTAGTGCTTTAGATGATGCCACTTAATGGCAGCAGGGACAGGATGTCACCCTGCTGTCCCTTCCTCTTTCCACTATCTGCCCCACCTCCCATTTCTTTATCTGTACCTCAGAGGGGTAAGGGCAGCCTCCACTTCTGGAGCTACTTCTGCAGGGTTTTACATGCAAGCAAACAACACTGTGGCCCCTGCTGCCAAGCCTGGAAGAGTGGGAGTAGTGGAGGGAATAAGCCAGATTGCAAACTGTGACTATCTGTGTCTAAGAACAGAGGTTCAAAAAGCCCAAGGCAGAAGTGCTCTAAATGCCCTAGTTTGTCAGGAGGGAACAGAACAGACATTCTTCCCCCTTTCATAGCTGGGGCAGGTGGTGGAGAAGTAGGGTGACTATACTGACAGAGGCCAACAGTCTGGAGGTGTTCAAGTATGCCTTCCAGTACCTGGGCCACACCTGATTGGCCAGCTTGTTGCCCCCCCACCCCAGCACCCCACCAGAGGCCAGCTCTGTGGCAGCAGGGTGACTCCTTCCACCTGTGCTGGCTGGCTTATATGGGCCTGGACCCACACGGTGGGGATACCTGTGCCCCCACCAGTGCACCATGCCCACTGAAAAAACCCTGAGTTCTAGGGATCATGGCAGTGTGTGAAACCCCTAGACCCTGGGGGTGCAGACCACAGTGGGGGAGGGCTGGGGCAAGTGGCTCCGTTCCCCCGTTTCCCCCCTGCAGCTGAGGCAGGGGCTAGGGGCAGGGCTTGAGCAAGCAGCTCTGCAACCGGGCCAAACTGGGCAATGAGGGGGAAAGCCCCTGCTGTGCAAAGCTATTCAGACCCTAGCTTGTGGGGTGGGGTACTGGATCTGGTGGGGGAGGGATTCATTCACCCCCTTATCCACCTTCTGTGCTGCTGCTGGCTCAGCTGGAAAACAGAGGCTTTGCTGCCTCAGCTCTGTGACAGGCCAGGGGCTGGGGTTGCCTGAGTTGGCCGGAGTAGACAAGCTGGGGCAGAGGCTAGCCCACCCTCCCTGCAAGGAGGGATTCGTGGGGACCTGCAAAACATCCTGGGATGCTGGGGGACTGCAACTTAACGTGATTTTCGAGGGGATCTGATACTGAAGTTCAATAACCGGTTTATCATCGCAGATGATACCAAGTTATGGGGCTAAGTTAGCACACTGGAGGGCAGGGAGCAGACAGAGGCTGATCTGGACAGGTTGGATCAATGGGCAGAATGAAATAGGATGAAATTCAACAAAGATAGATGCAAGGTACTCCACCTAGGGAGGAGGAATCTCCAACACATCTGTAGGTTGTGGGATGACCTCCTCAGCAGCTCAGCGGCTGAGAGGGATCTTGGAGTCCTAGTTGACTCCAAGATGAACATGAGCTGGCAGTGTAATGAAGCCATCAACAAGGCCAATCACACCTTGTCATGCATTAGCAGATGCATGACCAACAGATTGAGGGAGGTAATGCTCCCCCTTTATGCGGCATTGGTCAGGCTGCAGTTGGAGTACTGTGTCCAGTTTTGGGTACCGCACTTCATGAGGGACACGGAGAATCTGGAGAGGGTCCAGAGGAGGGCCACTTGCATGATTAGTAGCCTCCGTGAAAGACCCTATGAGGGGAGGCTGAGGAATCTGGATCTCTTTGGCCTTCACAGAAGACGTCTGAGGGGAGACCTTGTAGCCGCCTATAAATTTATCAAGGGAGGACAACAGGGAATTGGAGATGCGCTATTTACTAGAGCACCCCTAGGAGCAACTAGGAATAATGGATGCAAACTAATAGAGAGTAGATTCAGGTTAGACATTAGGAAAAAAAAATTTACAGTAAGGGTGGCCAGAATCTGGAATCGGCTTCCAAGAGAGATGGTACTATTGCCTAACTTGGAAGTCTTCAAGAGGAGGCTTGATAGACACCTGGCTGGGGTCATCTGACCTCAGTCCTGTTTCCTGCCAGGGACAGGGGGTCAGACACAATGATCCTTTGTGGTCCCTTCCGACTCTACAATCTATGAATCTATTAATTTAAATCAGTTAAGTCTGATAATACATCAATTCAGATCTATCTTAGACTGGGTTCTGTAATTTTTATACTAGTCTGTATGGACTTCACTCCTGTTCTGTTACAGGTTTAGACCAGTTTCTGATCACTTATACCCATTTATGCATAATTTCTGTCCCTAACCTGTGTGTCTGCCCACTCACATTGGAGCAAGGTGCTGGAAGATGGTAGGTGTGGCAGCAGTTCCCAGAGGAGCAGCCACAGCCACTACTGAAGTAGCTGGGACCGATGCAGGATGCTGGACAGGGAAGGAAAGCATTTATCTCATCACACAGAGGGATCTTACAGCATACTTTTGTTGCTCTCCTGGCATGCTCTTTGGGAACCATTGCTTTAAGCTGTACTGAGTGAAAACAACATATTTGCTAATAAATTGTATAACATGGCCTGCATCAGAGTGGAAATTGAAGGGTTTTTGGGGGGTTTTTTGGGAGAGCTTTTTTTTTTTTTGCAGCTGCCCTCTTATTTCTAGTTATTACTGCAATTTCTAAAACAATAGAAAGTGATTCAAAGAATTAGATTTCTAATATCACTACCCATCAGAATTTTTAATGTGTCTTGTTTTCTGTATCCTTCTCTCATTTCACATGTACCTGCTAGGGAGCGAGTGAAGAATACTGACTACTGGGATGCTTTCTATATTTTACAAAATAGAGTTGATTTTTATTTTCACTAAAGAAAAATACATAGAAGCATTAAATATTTTTGGCAAACTTAAGAGGGCTGCAGTTTGACAGCTTTTCTTTAAAAGCTATATGCTCTACAGGCCCTTTTAACTTGATTCTAAAATGCTACTTGGTTATGCATGGATCTGTTCAAATGATTTTTTATATACTTGTGCACATGCAGGAAGGGCTATAAGGTTGAAGAATTAAGCTAAGTTATTTTTATTTTTTAAAATAAGTTAATCATTTTGAATGTTATGAAAGAACATAAAGATGTCAAGATAGGTAATGAACTAAGAACTCATGTATAACGGGCAATACCCCAATGGAACACGTGAGAAAAGTAACTCACAATACAGTACATTATGCACAGGGTACTTTGAAGTTTGAGCTTCAGGTTATTCCATATGTTGATGAAAGTTCCATCTTGTCATGTTAAGGGGTATAATAATTTATGTTTTCAAGTAAAGAAATAAGTACTTTTAAGATTAAGCACCTTTTTAATGCAGTATTAGGCCCCAACTGGCTTAACCTTAAGTAATGGGGAGGGCTGGATTCAAGCAAATCCATCCCCTGCCTCAGCTGATAAGAGTTGTACACAGAATTACTACTTGGTATATATTCTAAACACTATTAAAGAACAAAGTAACTAAATTACATGATTTGAATCCTGTGAAGTTATTTTAAAGATTTTGGTGTTGTTTGGTTCTGATACTGTTGTTTACAGTGTGTTGATTTAGGACTCTCCAAAAAAACAAAATACAAACATTTATCTTTATTACTCACAGTGCTGCAGCATACTTGCGGTTTAGCTTTTGCCAAATATTTCAATGTATAGCCACAGACTCTGTCTGGGTGGCATAAACAAAAATAAAGTCTTTCTGTTTCTATGATGATTTGTTTTGGAAGTAGGAGCATTACTGCCTCCATTAAGTAGGGAGGTATATTTGTATGCATGCCTGAATAACTTCTGTATCCCAAAGTGGCAGAAGACCACATCAGAAACATATCTCTAAATGTATCTTATTAGCAACAAGAACCCACATTGTGACTGATACTGTACAAGACATACATAGAACAGACTGTCTCTGCCCTAAGAAGGGTGCTGTCGAACAGATAAATACAAATAAGTCCTGCTAGGCTATTCAGAAGTGTTGAGTTATTGTATGTTCTTGCATACCATGCACCCCTAAATATGACACACACCTTGTTTTTTGGGAAGGAAGGATGGGGAAAAAAAATTCCCGAAAGAATGGCTGCCAAAGCAAAGACAGATCTCAATCTTCAACTTATTCACCCTCCCTTTCCTGCTTAACCAAAAGCTGAAACCTTAGCGGCTGCTGAGCATGGGTCTCTATGTATGGATCTATAATTTTGAAAAGAGCTAGAAACTGTCTGCAAGTTGTGGAAAGAAGACAAGAGACCAGGAGTAGGTAGCAGGCAGCAAAATTGCCACAAGAAAGATTAGCTTGATTAGTGGAACATCAAGACTATTAAAAATGAATGATAATTGTTAATACCTATGACGTAAAGAAAAATGAGCCATTAAGTCAATTCACTCTCTTAACTGCCTAAAAAGAAATGCCATTGGTGTTGCTGGGTGGAGTGGGGATTAAAGTAGGGCATTTCTGTTCTGGACATAACATCAGTTTCCCCACTTGAGATGCACCCCAATTTGGGGACTTTTTTTCTCCAAAAAAATAAAAAGGGCATGTGGTATGTGAGCACATATGGTATTTTTGGTTTTTTATAATTGTTTTCTCAAACATATCCTACTGAAATGTAATGAGGTAGAGAAGCATCTAACATACAAGCATGGATTAGCAGGGCCCAGACAAACAAGTCAAATACCTTCTCCATCCATCTCAAGAAAAATCAGGCATATCATAAAAGGACAGAAAAGAAATATCTTGAAGAACACTCTTGGAACATATCTAAATTTTAAATTTTAAAATAACAAATTTTGCAAGATGTGAGCTTAGTTAAGTACTTGTATGTTTACCCCTGATGAATGTCCCATAAAAATTGGTGTTTACTTAGCCAATATTGTGATCTTGAGGTTTGAAATAGAAATTTTCCTTAAGTTTTTTTTTTTATCACGTGATACAAGAAAATAAATGTAAGATCATCATGGAAAAATGCTTATATTAGTGGTGTTTTTTTCTTTTATGCTCCAAACATGTATTTGGAAGTCCCTGCATTTTAGTGTGTGCTTTTTTCATTGCTTTTTTTTTTAAAGTATTTCTGGAGTAGTAAAAACAGGCAGTACATGTGACTTTTTTTTTTAAGGAGCTAAAATAGAATTGTTTTTTCTATAGCTTCTCTGCAATCCAAAGGATCCTACAGTACTCAGGGAAATAGGTACTTGGAATGTAGGACCTCATCCAAATCCAATTGGTTCATTGGATTATTATTTCTGTGACCTTTGTATAGACCCATGATGATTTGATAAGCAAATGAAGCTATCATTACACATTTAGCTCACATGCAGTGCTGAGCCTTGAAACTATTGACCAAGTGGAGTGTTGTGGTTGATGGCAGGATTTTTTTTAAGTCTTGTTTGTGCGTAACATCTAGACAGTTAAAGAGAGCAGTTGGAAAGCTTCTTTTTAATAGCTAATTTACGCCCAGTACTTCAAAATGTGCAAAAGTCTTTATATCAATAAATCACAATTTGATTACTTTCTTGGTCATGAAATAGAATGTGCCCAATGGCTAGAATGCTACTCTTTCCATGACATAACTAGTTCAGAATAACTACATTACTAAAACTATCCTTCATTTTCAGGAATTACCATGTCTATTGTCTAAAACCTATAAAAATGGGAACTGTTTTACAGATTGGTTTTGGTGCTGATGAATAGACTTGGTCCAACTTTACCAAAAAGTATATATTTTTGTGGAGGGCTACTCATTCCTAATAACATCCCCAACTGTAGATCAAAACAACAGTACAAATTTAGAGGACAATGACTTATGGATAGTGGTTATCAATTTAATTGGAGATCTAAGACTACAGCATTAATACACATGCTGCTTTATTATAAATACAAATGACTGCTATAAAACTGCAGTTATAAAGATGATGTTGGTTCCCTTTTGAGTGAGAGATGTTCATTGTCTTCTGTGGTTGAGTTCTGGCCATTTTGTACTCTTCTGTAAAATGGTACAACAGTTTAATGGTAAATGCTATTGTTAGAGATTATCAGTGATCTTCTTTTTATAGGGAGGAGGTGGTTAGATGAATCCCTACAGGAGTGTGGCAACATGGGCCTCTGCTAAAGGAAACTTTTTGTGGGAATGAAAGTATTGTCAATCAGATCTCTAGTTCTTGCATTGTTGAGATAATTCTCTCTGGAGCGTTACATTCCATGACTCCCAGGTATAGCAATGATACTACCGTGACCCTTTGGTAATGGAAAGAAGTCACTTATTCTTGAGGTTTGGTTAAATTAAAAGGCTTAACATCTGGGGATTCAGGAGAATCCCCAGGTAAGTATCATTTCCCCACTTATCCAGATGGATAAACGAGAAAGTTTGAAATAACTGCATGGCTTACATGTCATGTAGTTTGATATAGATGTGTATGTCTGGAAATTGGGCCCTTGGTCGTGGAATTTGCCTCATTTTGTGGCTTATCAGTCAGCTGATATCCAGGCACACTATAAGCATCTTAATTTTCTTTCCCTCTGGGCATATGGTAGGGAATAACTATAGAATTGTACAGGGATTTGTTTGGATGGAGTCAATTTCAAATGATTTATTTTTTAACTTTAATATGGCAGAAAACCAATTTGTTTTTAGGATGCTGCATTCACATTAAACAATGTTTCCTCTGTATTAGAAACTTGAAGATAAATATGTCAACATCCTGGAATACTAAAACCTTAAACTAGTTTTTAAAAATGACAAAGATTTTTGAGGGTGATATCTTTTTTAAAAAAACAGAATTTGGTTTATGTTATGGATTAATTTCTTGGTTATCTATCATAAATTAATACAGGGGTGTAGGTTGTAGCCTCGTTGATCTGAGGACATAGGCAGACACAGTTCTTTGGGTAAATCTGAATAGTCTAATAAAAGATATCAGATTTACCCAAAGAACATTGTCTATCATAAATTAATGGTATTTGTTGAAATTCTTGTAATGAAAACAATGCAAAAAGAGGTTTCACATTTTACTTATTTTTGGTATGGCATATTTAAAATTAAACATAGTGGCTAGGGACAGAAGTTACACAAAAACTGGTTTAAGTGATTAGAAACTGTTTTAAACCAGTAACAGAACAGAATTTCAGTGCACATAAAGCACTTTCAAAATGGCCAAACCTGGTTGAATGTAGTATCAGACTTAACTGATTTAGGTTACACTGGTTTATGGAACATCTGTCCTAGATCTCTTCCTAGTTCAAGTTAACTCACAGTCCCCCAGCATCCCAGGATGCTTTGCAGCCCTGGGCTATGTTGTTTAGCTGCTTATTTGTTTCAGCAGTTGCCACAAGAGGGAGGGAGAAACCCTGTGGGCTGGGTGCACTGGGGAGCCCAGCATGGGGGCACTGGGGAGCCCCTGCCCTGGGGGGCTTTCCCTCACCCCAATGAAGAATCCCCCAGCCTGGTATAGCACCAGGGAGCTGAGAGGAATTATTTCCCTCCCAAACCCCAGAGCTGCTTGCCTCAGCTCCTGCAAGCCTCAGCAGCTGGAAGGGGGAGGGGGGAATGCCTTTCAGCTCCCCAGGAATGCCCTTCAGCTCCCCAGGGCTGCCTGGGCTGGCAACCCAGGATGGGGAAACCTCCTGATGGGGAGGCTCTCCCAAGATGGGCCAGTACTGGACAGGGGGCTCAACACCCTGTGTGAGGACGGCAGGGGGTTGGGGACACTTGTCTGGGCTGACAATGGCTGGCAGGCTGAAAGAAGTGTTCTGGTGCCCCCTGCCTACTGTTCTGGGTCAGTGCAAGCCTCCCCCTGCCTTTCCCAATTGAAAACCAAACGTTAGTTCAGTTGGCTATTGGTTCAACTTGCACAGCTTAGAGGAAGCTGCCTAGACTGAATTGATTCTGCCTCGGGCTTTTGACTGTCTGTACTTAGCTAATCAGTTGATCTCAGCATCATAATAGCTAGAATTCTGAAATGGTCTTTTCCATGGTGTCATCACTCAGAGAAAGACCAACTGAAAGGAATAGTGAGCATTTTCTGTTTTGTGTACAGTATAGTCACATCATACGCGCATTTAACTTGTGCAAATTCAACTTTACGCGGGGTGGGAGGGGGGCAGGGCTTCAGTTTGCTTCAATTTGCGGTGGTGGCGGCAGGTTTTGGCAGCGTGGTGGTGGCCGGGTGGCACACAGCCATCCCCCCCACCACTCCGCACTGTGCCGCTGCCACCGGCTGCAGCTCCAAGCACGGCTCCACGGCAGCGGCGGGAGGTTTTGGAGGCAGAGGCAGTTGCCGCTAGTCAAATTGCTGGCGATTTGATTATGCTCAATTTTCGCCTTACACACTGACCTCAGAACCTAACCCCTGTGTAAGGTGCAACACGCCTGTACTTCACTTAATATGTTATCTTCATTAGAATGACTAGTTGCCTGCTGTAGAATTGTAAAATCTCTATTCCACATAACTACACTCTCTAACTGGACTTGAGCGCTATAGTCAAAATGCCAGTGGCTTTACCAATAGAGGTTCCTTTTACTTCGTATGTGGGGCAGAAAAGTATCTAACAGATTGTCAAACAAGTTTCTGTTTCTAGGCCAGTGATTCTCAACCAGGGTAAAAAAATATTTACAACAGGGATTTTCAACCTGTTTTGGTTGGTGTACCCCTGGCAGCTGGTCGAGAAGCAGGGAGTCCTTCTCAAGGAAGGGCTTGAGGACCACCAAGATCTGGAAGATGGTATCCTACATGGTGCCATCCACTAGCCAGTCTCCTCCTCCTCCACAGGTACTGCCAATGAACCCTAGAATGCATACTCCTGGTTGACAACCCCTGATTTACAAGATAAACCTAGAGATTTCAAATAGGAAGTAATGTCAAAAATATTCTGACCTGTTGTGGTCTTTCTGAAAAGAGAATTGCTCTATTATTTTTCTTCACTCAAAAATGAGTGAAAACTAAGAGTTGACATTTTTCAAGGGATGCCTTGAGAGTGAATATGGGTACCTTGAGGTGAAAAAAAGGCTAAGAACCACTGTTCCAGGTACTAATTTGTAATAGAAAAAAAATTAAAGGAAAAGTCTAGCTCCTGAGAATTTTTTTTTGTATGAAGTGTATTGTTTAATAAAATTGTTACATCTTGTGGCAGTAACTCTTCAAAGAAGGCAGTAATTGCAATTAATTTTTAGTCTGTTCCACATATTTGATGATAGCTCTGATTCATGCTATTATATTCTCTCTTCCTTCACCCACAGCAAAACAAACTTAATTTGATTCATACCCTTAGGAAAAAAATTCAAAATTACTCACATGGTTATGATTCAGCTCTTGGCACAGAACCCTATCCTCCTCCATCCTCCTCTTCTCCCACCCAAATCACCCCTACCCTCACCCACTGTATATTTATGTCATTGCAATCTGAAAATGTAGTGTGGCTGTTCAAAAACAGGGTAAAAGAAATGCTTTTCCGAAGTGCTGTATTACTTATATCTAAATGAGTTTAACAAGGTTTCTTGGTGACTAGTGATATGGAGGCAGCAGAAGTAATCTCTATATGTGTGTGTTTGAAGTAATGTGAAAAGTAGTACTGTGTTCTATTTGGTTTTAACAGCTAAGAACAGCTAAAGCTACCTGCAATACTGTATAAATATGGAGGCATTCTCACATTTATTAATTTGATCTTTCAGAAAAGGAACTTTTTGAAGGGTCCTGTGTGCTTTAATGATTTACACAGAAACCCCCCCCCCTAATCTCTCACTAGGTAAAAGGAGAAAAATATACCCTTAACGAGCTGGGTTTTTTAATGTTGACATGTGTTGAAACTTTTAACTTTTTTGGTGCTGAAATCATTTCTAACATGACTTTATAACAGCTTGCCCTGTTCCCTGTAACTTGCATCCCTTCTTTAAAATGTAAGCGACCATACTTACCACAAAGTAACCATGAACATGGGAAATTACTGTAGACTGGGTGACATGCTGGAAGTTCATATCCTAACCTTACCTCCTAAGAGCTTATTTGTGTGCCTGTATGGTGACAATCATTAAAAGGGAATATGGGAGAGGAACATAAGGGTCCAATGTTCACAAGTGATGACCACCTACAATTCTACTTGAAATCCAATAGTAGTTGTGAAACTGACCCTTATGTACCTGTACTGATGAGCACAGCAGAGTTAATACACAATGATGTTAGACCTAAGTCAGCCTCTGCTCTCCCCCTCCCAACCCAGCTGATGCCTCTTATTGCTTGTCTAACTCTCATATCCCGCGGCCACTGACTGCCTCACTATTGGCTGGGCTGAACTGCTTCTCTTTGGATGGGGTGGGATTCCTCAGAGCTTGCTCCCATTTCTCAGCGGAGCAGGCAATGGGAAGACATCTGCTTCTTCTTTTTTCCCAGCTTGGTTTATACCTGGCTCAGAGTCCCAGTTCTCACAGTGTTATTGTGAATGGGCTTCACCCAAGGAAACGACAGCAGTTTGCTTAGGTGTTCTAATACTGTTGTCTGTCTGTCTTCTTACTACTCTTATTTTTTTTGCAAAAGGGAGGGACCTCTGGACAATAAGTATTTAGCAGGGATAATAGCTTGCCATAGGAAGTGCTGTGTTGGAAGGTAGAAGTGTTTCTTGGTTATATCAGACAGGATTGTGCCCTCTTCTCTCTTGCACAGTTGCGTATTGATCACAGCTCAGACACCATGAGCACAGTATAATAATCTAGGTAATTGGTCTACCTTTTACTTGGGGCTACAAAAACAAGGAACTAGTATTTTGTCAGCAGTGGAGATAGGGAATCTTAGTGATGCTGAAGGAAAAGGCAGACAAGAAACTGTGAGAGGAAAGGTTTCTCTACCTAAATCAACTAGGGGTTCTTTCAAAGTTACAGTTATGTTTTTCTCTCTTTAAAAACGGCAGGTTGTTTTAATTTCTGGAGATCCCAGTGTCAAAAAACCCTGTATCTTAAAGTAGGACAGCACAGATTGCAGCAGCATGTGCCACCAGAAACCAGAGCCTGCCAGGCAGAGCCAAACTCCAGCTGCCGGCCAAGGTCCGTGCTGCCGGATTGCTGTGGCTGTAGCCCCCGGAGGCCCTCAGGACCCCAGGCAAGGCTCTGCTACCACATCCAGGGCAATGTGCTGCACACGTGCATGGGCATTTCCTGTGGAGAAGCAGCAGTGGCATTGTGCTGCTGCTGTTTGTCCCCAGGGAACCACATATTCCCACTCATGAAGATGTGCCCAGTGTGTTCTAATTGATTCTACCTGGGACAGAGAGTTAAGACATTAAAAGTTTGACATTTTTACCTGTAACCTTCAGCATGTCACTTAGCTGCTCCATTTCTCCACATATAGAAAGGAGTCTAAAGATGCCTATTTCCCAGGCGTGCTATGAGGGCTTACTTTACTACCCCAAAGTTTCTCATTCATGAATAAACTTGCTTTAAGGTGTTCACCTCTTCTATGCTTTGTCTGACGTTTGTCAAATTAACTGTGACTACTAACATAGAATAGCTGGAATATTTTGAGTCTGTATCATCTGAGTTGCACATTTTTTGTCTTCAAAGAACACGTACAATGTAAAATTTTGCTTTTCGTAAAAATAATCTAAATTATGTGAACATTTCATAATGAATGGTAGGGAGAAAGGAGCCTTCACACAACTCTTCTCTTTGCTATGTCCTGTCCCCTTGAATAAAGAAACTTTATTCAAATTCTAGCAAACCTGAATTTAAAAAGGGGATTATGCCCCTCAAAATACATTAGGACCTAATCATTAGGGAGAGATGAGGCATTTAAGTTAAAAGGCAATATTGTCATAGGAATAAATTAGAATAAACTGGCTAGGATTAAAATTAGGCTGAGAATTAGAAGTCATTTAACTACCCGAGGAATGATGTTTTGAAACAACCTTCCAATGGGAGTAGTGGTGGTAAACAACCTAACTAGTTTTCAGGATGAAACTAGATTGATTCATAAAAGTAATTAAAGGTTGTTGATGCCTGTGATAGTAGGGACTAATGACCCAAAAGGATGCTTCCATTCTGATATGCATCTGAAAAAGTTAGGAACATACTACTTTAGATTTCTTCTTGAACTCTATAACAAGAATTTTAATTAGTGTTTATTGATTTTGGTAAGAGTTTTAAACAAGAAAAATGAGCTTTGGACACTGAAGAGATCATGCAAAGGGTATTCAAGAAGACAGAGTGCCTCTAAGCGTGTATAGGAAGATTCTTATTTTTTTCAATAATCTTATCTGGTTATTCCTTAGTCTACTTAAGAATGCTTTCTTGAACAAATCTCATTAGAAGATAAGGGCTAATTGTAGATAGTCTGGCAATTTGAATAAAATGAATTCAGAATATAGATAATATGGGATTAAAATAGGATTGCCTCATTTTTAAAAATAACAGCACATGGAAACTCACAAAGCAACTGGCTACAAAATATTAATTTAAAATAGACATCAAATTTTTGATGTTGATGTAAAAACATATTTTCTGTTAGCCACATGCTATTCCAATTTAAAACAGTGGGGTGTTTTGGAGTGGGTGGGGGCGGGGGGGAAGGAAATAGTGGTTTAATAGAAATATTCCCTAGGTTAAATTTGGCCACTTTTAGGAATTAGTTGAGCCCTTGGACATATCACCCAATTTTAAATATTGGTTCAGTTCCTTTCTGGGTTCGATCTCAGTCATTTTTACCTTGTGGTAAAATGAAAGTACCTTGTCTCCATTGTGTGTTACTTAAAATTGCTGATGTGTTAGTTACCCCAAGGTAAACATGCACACCTTTTTAGGGATGAAGACAAGCTCTGAGTCATTCTTACAAAGGATTCTACTCCCCACTTAAAGAAGCCTGTTGTTCTGTGGAGCAGGAGGGTGGGAGTGAGGCAATTTTTGAGTCATCTTGAATGGTTGAACTGGCTTACGCTTCCTACCCATCAATAGGGATTGGCAAGAATCAGCAGTAGCAGGCAGCCTTTTAGTTGTTCCAGTTTTGTCTCTAACAGCATTTATTGCAGCCATCTGATGTTCATAACCGTATACATTTATTTATGGTACAAAAGTAGAGTTGAAGTGTGGTACAGTTCTGAGAAGGTCTCATGCACTTTCCCTTCCCCCCCCCCCATCACATAGTGACTTCAGATATTACTCTGTGCACTTTAAAAAAAGAAAAAAGATTTGTAGATAGGTGGGATAGTCTTCAACAGTTTTCAAATTTTGATTTAGCAGTTAAGCTTCTGTAGCTCTCTTTTTTTAAAACACATACTTAAATGTTATGGATAATTAATTGGCATGTATATATTTTATTGTCTGTTGTCAAACCTGCATGACTGATGGAATATTGTACTGAATGATGCTAGAAGCAGAACTAGTCACTGATTATTTGACCTAATTAAGTCACCCACTTCTCCCCCCCGCCACCACTTGAGTTTACTTGTATGAGCTGTTAAACTGCTTTGAAAAACATCTCAATTTATGCATAAGATTTACCCACATAACCTCCTTTCCTTTGAAAATCAACTTTTAACTTGTCTGTTTTAACAAAGTATTTTATTTATCAATTAATTATAAGTTTTGTAGAATAGACTGGAAAGATTTTTGTTTTTTGCTGTATTTAAAGAGAAAAGACATTTTGCTGGTGTGGGGGAAAGGGAATGAGTTGATGTCTATAGTGGATCTATAAACCAAATCTTAGTATGAGGATTAATTTAATGTGTGCCAGACATTCCTCTTATTTAGATATTGGCTAGTTCTGAATGTATCTGTGTCTGTGTGAGGCGAGGGAGTTTCCTGCTTTAAAGCACTAGCAGTCTCAGCCTGGGCGTTTTCAAGTTGAGCTTACTGCTTTCTTTCTTTTTTCTTTTTTTCCCCCCTCAATGAGTGTCCTTTGTGTAACCTCAGTAATTCAGAAATTTCTCTGCAGTAATTGGAACTGTCCTGTCATGTGACTAAGCCAGCTAGGTGCAGCAGCGATTGGTCAGCAGCTAATTGGCGGTTCTCTATAAGAGCTCCCTCCACTAGAGATAGCTGAACCTTTATTCTGTGCCACTGCTGAGTTACACTTAGGTTGTAACTCTGAGATGAGAGTGATTCAGCAACATGTGATAACACAGTTATCAGTGCTGTGGGTTTGGCTAAACCGGTGATAGATAATGAAGCCAACAGCAGCCAATTTGGATTAATGAGAGTCTCCCATGAACTGGTAACTGTCACTAAATTGTTTACTGATTAAGAGGAATGCAGTTAAAACTCTTTGCCAGGAACTTGTGTGGACTTATTTTCCTTTTTACTTCTTCTTTGTTTTGTCACAGGAAGTGCTGATAATTCCTTAGTTTGGAGAGTGACTGAAAAAAAAAATCATTCATACAGTCTGCAAAGGCACTTCTAATATTAGATTAGTCTAGCTGTGATGAAGGATTGTACATTAACAGGAGCTGCGGCAGCCTGTCACCAGGAAATACTGCTTTACTCAGAATGGGTAAGTGAAAAATGGCTTTGCTTACTAATGGATATCATCTGGTCTGTGTTAGAATTATAAAATTGTTTGCAGATTTCTAATAGTGTAACTAAGTTAAATGGGAGAACATACAAACTTGGTTATTTGGCATAGTTAAACAGAAATTTGAAAACAGTTTTGTAGGAGTAGAAGGGAATATTTAACTCTTTTTTTCTTTTCTAGAAGGAAAAGTAATAAACCTTTTCAAACAGTGTATTTAAGTAGAAGAGAGTTTAATGGATAGGCTTGTGATTTCTGCCTTTTATAGTATCCTTTTCAACAACAAAATCTTTGATCTTTAACAAAGTGTCTAAATACAAATTGTTTTAACATAATCTGTATAATACTTGATGGCTCCTGGCTAAAAAGGGAAGACCACTTTGTAATTAGCTTAAAAATGATATTAAACTATATTTGAATAGAAAGTTTTTTGGTTTTAAGAACAAAACTAAAAGTTTGAGTGGATTGTTCAGTGTGATTAAGTACAAGGGAAACCAACTTTTTTTTTTTTTATAATAGTCATTGTTCCAATTCAAAACACCTTTACATTTGTTATGTGAACTGGAAGCATTATCTGGAAAATATCCGGTTAGACAGACAGAAAAACAGCTGTGCATGTAATATAGTGCATTGGTCAGCAAGCAAATTGTGTGATGCCTCTTCATATCTGTTTTGCATGCAACACTATTTATTTTTTATTTCTATTTCTACTGTGTTGTTAAGATTATTCTAATGATAAACATGTAAAATTGCTTTGTTGTTGTTTTGTAGCTGTCACCATAAACTACTATTTTATTTTTCTCCAAATGAGTACCAAAATAAAAAGCAAATTTAGGTTTTTGATTCTACTTCATGTGTTTCATACCTTCTTCATTTGTCTTTAAAAAAATATTTGGTAATTTTATAATGCACATCTTAGTTGTTCAGAGGCCTTTCTCTCTTCCCTAATACAATTTTCGGAAGCTCTTTGAACAATGCTTTTCATAAAAATAGAATTCAAGGTTGCTGTGTAGCTAAATTTATTGCACAAATGAGCAGGAAATGCCTAATAAGAGCAATAAAAAATAGACTTTCAGATAAGCACATCTTTTAAAGGCAACCTACAGCATTACAGCAAGAACATGATCCAGTCTTTGCAATCGGACTCTTTTTCTTACCTAAGGTGTGGCCAGATGCCACCTGTGAAAATGCTACCTTTTAGCCTTAAGCAAACTGTGTTTAGAGATTTTTATAGTCTCTTGGTGGGGGAGGGGAAACATGAAACATCTGTAGCTAAGAACATTTCACACACACACATTTGCTAATTAATATTCCTTAGTTGTGCAGGAAATACAGAAGGTTCACATCTCTCTAGGATTTTTCTAGATAACTTGTGAATTTAAATATTTGAAGCCTGAAAAAATACCATTAATGGGCTTGTCTATCTTTAACATAATGACCTAACCAGTGCCCCCACCACTATTGCTCACCCCTTTGCTTTCACTCACCTGTTTTGAAATTCTTGTGTGAGGTGAAGACTGACTGAGTGATTCACGCTCGGGCTGAAATATCAGGAACTAAATAAACATGTCCTGGTGGAATTCTGTTTAGATCATCTATGTTACTCTTATGCTTTGATTTGTATCATTCTGTTGACTGCTCCCAACGTATTTATATAAAATCTTAAATTAGAAGCATGTGATCTCACCCACGATCACTTTATAATTTCTGCAGGTATGTGTAGAATTTATTGCAATTTTTTGTTAAAGTAACTTAATGGAACTATTACACAGGTTTTCCAAAATTCTAGTAGAAAGAGAGGCTCTAAAGTGAAGAAAATACTCATCAAACTAAACTTTACTATATTTCTCAGTAAATGCACACACAGGTTAACAGTGGAAATTGCTTGGGTACTGCAGGAACATAGGGTGAGGATTGGACAAAAATTCCTATATAAATAAATTATGGGTTTCCTGTATTAAAATGCTAATTTGCCTATACTAATTAAGAAAAAAATCATTTTAGTAGTTTCTAGGTATGCATTCATGAAAAGCATACCAGCATAAAAATGTTCAGTAGAATCCAAGTAATCAAACTATTTCAGCATTTTCCAGTGTCCTAGATTTGGCAATATCACTGAATTATGTGGCTCTCCCAAGTTTAATATCACTGGACTCTGGATAGGAAAACAGTGCTTGGAGATGTGTGTCACTGCAGATGGCTCTTCTGAATAGTGTTATCTGGGAATGCCAATCAGAGTGTATTTTGGTCTCCTTCCATCCTATGCAGTTCCATTGTCTTTGGTCTTATTGTGTCTGAATAAATGCAAAATTTGGTCCTTACCCCCCTGACACAATTTGCCTTCCCTACTAGTTCAGTTTTTTGGTGGTGTAGGGGGAAAGAGAACATTATACTAGTAGTTGGAAGTCTCCACAAGTTTGTCTATATTAATCAGTAACATCGTGAACTTGTTAAACTATGTAAGTCACTTCAATATCTGGAAAAAAATCTTTAAAATGTGATAGTAGGGATATATTTGGTAGCAACATGCATCACTACTCCTTATAGCATTATTCCATTATTCCCCTTCCCCTGCCCTATTTTTTTACCCCCAGGAAGGACATTTAGGAGTTACTATGTATCTATAGATCATCAAAATTCAGAGGAAGCATTATAGGGAGGCCTGGTCCTTTTTATTTTATTTTTTTCACTTTTTTGCCAAAGAATCTTTTGTTCCTGATTGCTTAGCCCCAAGAGGAATTTCCTTTTTATGTATGTCTCTGTCTCAAGTGTGAAAACTTCGTATCCTCAATTGGAAATAATTTTGCATAAATACAGAAATATTTTATTCATCCAACTATAACCTTACTACTGTAGCTTATACACCTGTAGTTGCCAGAAATCCAGTGCAGAATAATTGGAGAGGTTCTCCTGGAGGGCTATTGTGCCTATGTGTTTGGTGTTGAGTTGTTTTGACAAGTTACATACCACAGCAAGGGCTCAAAAGTTAACTGGTCTCTCTTGCTTGGGGCTATGAGAGAGAGAAATCCCTTCAAACTTGGGGTATAAAAATAGTTGTTGGTCAGTAAACTATGGCATGTGTCAGTTTTGCACGCAGTTTATTACAAACACTCAGCATTGACAAATACTTGCTAGAGTTATTGGGGGAATGTATCTTTGAATGATTCTCAGTCTTTGCTCAAAACTGTAGATGCAGCTCACATTATAAAAGCAAACGCTTTTTTTTTTTTTAATGCTGATATATCTAGGATCAAATGTTTCAATGAGTTTCTCTCTCTCATGCTTGCTTGTGTGCACACGCTCTCTCTCTCTTGGCTCCCATAGTTGGCCAGAGATTATGTATTTGAGTGATTCATTGTTAGAAATAGCAGCAGATATCAAATAGTGCCTTAAAAGAGACTGTTTGTAAGAACCAAGAGCTCACAGGTCAGAGATTACAGACAGAATTGAAGAAGAGAAGAAAGTTTAGGAATAAATGCATTGAGGGGAATTTTGAATGAGATGCCCCAAATGTGTGGTAGGATGTGGTGTGCTAGCCAATAACTATACAGTACCTAAGAGAAAAGATGAACAGTAAAACAGCAAAATTTGAAGAGGACACAGTAATTTATATATATATGGTGAGTGAACAGCTCTTGAAGGACCTACCCATATGTAGAACTATTTGGTGGCAAATGTGGGGGAACAGTATAAACAAGTGAAAAATATTGCAAATTAAAAAAATTGAGTTAATTGTTCAAGCAGGTTCTAAATTAATTATGATCACTTGGAAACAAGATACAAGTATGGTCCCCAGGAGAACAGTGGTAGTGAGAATCTGACATGACAGTCATGTATGGAGAGAGTAAAATACATATTTAATACTGTAGAGTTTAGAATAAAAATGTTGAGGAGAGGAGATGATACATCTTGGAACAGTTTAAAAACAATAGCCCAATGAGGAGGGTCTCTCTTGCTCTCTCTGGTACTGGTGCCAAACGTGCTTCGGAGCCCCCATGGGGTTCCTCCTGGGGTAGATCCATGGGATTGCCAGTGTTGGGGGTCTTGCTACTAAGGGTCTTCTTATCCAGTGGGGCCCAGGCACCCCAAATTCTGCAGCAGGCCACAACTGTATGGCAGCCCAGCAGGCTGGACTAAATTGATCTGCGGGCCAGATCCAGCCCACAGGTCTCATTTGACATCCCTGGCCTAGGATAAAGATAGAATCAATAGACAAAATTGTCCATTTGGGGAAGTTGATGAAGCAACTTGATAGTATCTGCAGGGTTTTCTATCTAATAACTTACTAGGATGATCAAACTCTTAACAGATCAGATATTTCTGGGTTTCACAGAACATCTGCAATTCCTTTTTTTTTTTTTTTTTTCAATGTCTACCCTAGAAATATTTGTGCACCCTCTTGAAGCCCTTTTATATCCTAGGCTGGTTCCAAGGTGTGTATATGTAGATGTCCGGTACTGTTTCAGTCAGTTGTTGTAATCTCCACTTGAAGAAAACCAGTCAGATATTTCAGATGTTAAGTTGTTCTGATATAATAGAATCATTTTGTTGCAATTACTACTGTTATTAGGGAAAGGGTTTCACTACCCATATTCAGAAGCTGAACACTTCCACAAGTGCCATTTGCACCGTGGAAATGCCCTGCCCTGATAGCAATCCATACATAACTCAACTTAATGAAATTTGTAAATGGATCAGTGTTGGGATTTCAATTTTATTGGTGTTCAAAACATTCCTTGGAAGAGAGAATGATTTGTTCTTGGAAGGTGTGAAAAGCAGGTTTCATTACAGAGCTATAAAGTTATAGTAAATGATGCAGCTCTTCATTTGAACCTGTTTAAATTTTTCATTATCAAACTATTGACTTAAGCTCAACTTCATATTATGTAAAGATAATGTTGGCCTCTCAATGGTAATTCTAAACTACATCTTTACAATAATGCTCTGCTTAATGTGCATTGTGATGGCTTTCTGTAGATCTCTTGGTCATTTTTTTGTACACCGAAGTGTCCATTATTGAAAACGTATGACAAATAACCATAGGTTATGCATTTTTATTAGTTTAATAATCGGTGCATGCCAGAAGTTCTAATTTTTCTTCTCTATCAGGAATATCTACTACAAATAGGTGCTTAATGCTGTACAAAGATTTCTAGTGGTCTTGATCCTGGTGAAATCATGTGTTTGTAAATTAATGCTCATTTTTAAAGCAACATCTGATCTAAATTTTGCAAGGAGCTTTTTTCCACACGTTAAGGAAAATGTCACAAGTTTGGATGATTTAGGAATAATCAGTATTTGTATTAAACGTATTTTTGCCGCCGTTGCCTAACAAGTGCTTAATCTAGCAATAAATGTTAAATGATCTTTGTTAACAAATTGTGCTTCATTTTCCCCTTGCAAATAGTTGAGTTATGGCTACATTTGGCAAAAGTTTTAAGGTAAAAGCAAACAGAATTAAGGACCTCTGTTTATCATACCACTAATGTTTAAAGACCAGTTTAATACTTGTATAGCACAGTAAATAGTGTTTGAGAAAGGGGGTGAATGGAGAGTATATTCCTGACAAATACAGGCTGAATCTGACAATGAGGCTGTTCAGCATTACAGTACAGTAAATGGGGTTGTGCATCCCTGGTGTATGCCAAGGTGGGAGTTTTACCTTTGGAATGGTTCCTCCTGTTCTTGTGACCATAACAAGATGGAAACAATCCTGGCAGCTAGTCAGCAAAGATTGGGGGAAAGGGAGGATAGGGATAGAGAAGGGGGCTTTGAGGCATGAAAGAAGATGAGGAAAAGAGATGTCTGGGCACTCCAGTCTACTTAAATGATACCTAGCAGCATCTGGGAAGAGAGTGGCGATTTTGGCCAATCCAGATGATATGGGTCACATGCGTGTTTATTTCATTTAGAGGTACAAGTGAGCCTGTATTCCAGCAAGCTGAGAGAAAAGGAAACCAGGCTTTAAACCCAATCCATTAGGTTTAGTTAACTGAAAAGTAGTCAGCCCAGGATCTGCACAAGCAGAGACACTTCATCAAATATATTCAATCCCTGAAACCTATTGCCCTTAAGTAAACTTAAAGTGCTGCCTGTCATATACAGTAGGATTTTTGTGGTTATGGATTTAATACGTATTAATAGTGAGGATAAAGGTAATATTTCCAGGCTTCCATTTACTTAAAAGAACATACACCGAGTGTTTTATATTTACATTTATTTTAAAATGGTGTCTAAAGTCATTAAATAGCTACATAAATGAAACAGTCCTATTTTGCTTTTCTGTCCATTAAGATGTGAACTTTTGAGAAGCCAGTATATTCTACTGGAGACTAGCTGTATTTAGTTAATACTGTTATGCAGTCAAACTTACATTTCAGCTACCAATTTAAAGGACAAAATGAGGATTTAGCCTCAGCAATAATGCATGATGATGTAAACTTGGACTATTTTTGATGACTATGAAGCAAAGAGCCTAAGTCAGTAATCATTGTAGATTTTAAGTTCACACTTAAAAAAACGAAAAGAAATAAAAACCTTTTCCCCTAGTCTTTGCAGTAGTGCAACAACCTTCCAACTCTGAGGTATTTACCAGTGGGCAAACACCAACTGGAATTAATAAGACACTAATCAGGTATTCTATCTATTCAGAACTGTGGAGATGGCAGCACAAGTGAAGCAGTATATTCCTTCAAGTTGCTGCACTGAAGGTCTGGAATTATTGATGTGGGAATGGTGCTCCTCCCAGAACAGATTTAACTAGAGAAGTGCAGAGTACCATACTGTCTCCATATATAAGGCCATGGCATGGGGAGATGATTTCAAAGTTCCTCCTTCCTTCCAACAGCTGTAGGTAATAGGACTTCCATTATAAATCCTATTAAATGGTTTATACGACCTGTAGGAAGGATCCAGGAAAAGTACCCAGTAGAAATATAAGCAAAAAGGTGATGAATGTTCTAGAAGTTGTAGACTTTCTTACTGGAATATTGCCCCTGAATCTCATTTTTAGGACGCCTACTTTTGACATGTCTCTGGCTAGGTAGGTTTTCTGTTAATTACTTTGGGTGCTGACACGAGAGACATTTTGTCATGCAGTTTGCCCCTTGAAGTGCTTTACAGCTGTTCCCTTACAGATGAACATGGCTGCAGAGCACTTTAAAAGGGCCTGATCTCATGACAATCTGAACCCTCGTAACGAGGGTTCAGATGAATGCACTCCAAAGTGGAGCACCTTCATTAACCTAACATTACCCCTCCCCCCAGTGAGGTGGGGGGTTCCAATCCACCTGCTCCACCATTACACTGGCTGGGCAACCCCCAAACTGAGCTCCATTTGTTCCCTTCCCTTCCCTCCCATTCTGAGGACAGCACCAGGGTTGCGGGGGGGGAGGGGGGGGGTTAGGGAGAGCAGCTGCAGACTCGCAGCCATTTCAAACTGCAGCTTGATTTCTCCCCAACTCCTGGGACCCAACAGCAAGTGTCTGTTGGGTCTGGGGGATCACTGTAACTCATGGCGCTTCCTACAAAGTGCCATGGGTTACAGCAGAGAGCTGCATCTGTCAGCTCCCTTTTAAGATGATCAAAAATAACAGTAGCCTTAGGTTAGCTGCCTGCTAGGTAGGGTGACCATATGAGAGAAAGAGAAATCCAGGACACTCCCTTCCCCTCTCTCTTCTCCCCACCCCCCAGGTCAGCAGTGTTGCTGCAGGCAGAGGTGGGGATGAGAGCGGGACAGTGTGGTACACTGGGCAGGCAGGCAGCAGTGGTACCTGCCTGGTATGCCATGCTATGCCATCTTTCTGCTGATCTGTGCCTTGTGCCTCTGCATTTCTGGGATGCTCATTTTAACTTTCACCAGTCAGCTAGGACTGGCCTCCAAAAACTGGGACTGCCCCAGCTAAACGAGGACTTTATGGTCATCCTACTGGTAGGTCTTTCCTGCCTGTGTGCAATCTCTAACACTTCAAGGTATTCACTACTAAGACAAAAAGAGAGGGTCTGTGGCTAGAGCAAGGAAATATAAATCCGATTCTGGCCTGTTTCCATTCTGCTATTGATCTACTTTGTAACTTGGAAGAGGGTGAGGGGCAGGGTGCAGGGGCAAATCTCTTGCTGGACATAAGGACTTTAAGGGAGTGGGACATTCAGCTCCTGTTTGATTTCATAGTGTTAGGCACCACATTTGTGTTTCTAAGGGACTTCCAAAAAGGTTCAAAAGTGGCCAGTCCTATCCAACCTTCTGACCTCAAACTACCAATCTCAATGAGTACTTTTTTGTAGAATATGCTGGATGATGGTGTCCATATGCTGTGCCAGTTATCAACACTTGGATTCTGAGGTTATAGGTGACTTGGAAATGTTTATAGTCTCGGTTCCTTTTTTCCTCCTCCTCTATAATTGAAAGTGCAACTGTAATAATGTATAGCTGTACCAGTTAGACTGTCACATTACTAGTCTTTTACAGTTTAGAAACTGCTAGTTGGAGAATAATCTGATCTTTGTGCTGTTAACTGTCACCCAAGCAAGAAGTTGTCCAGCTTTATATAGAGAGTTCTCTTCCTTCTCTCAAATGGCTTGTGTGTGTAGAACCAATTTTGATCAATAAGAATTGTGTACACTGATCCCGAAAAGCTGGGAGGATCTTTTCCTTGTGTTCTTAAATTATTATTTGATGGGCAGGACAAGGGAGAAGCCATGCAGTTTCTTAATGTAAAAGATTAAATTTCTTTTTACCGTGTTGAGAATATTAATAACAGTAAAACTATGTTGAGAGTTATACTATCCAGTAAGAACCAGAATGACACCTGTTTTATATTTCTTTTCCCACAAAGGAAATCTCTTTATGATGAACAATAACATCCTTCTATAGATTTGTTTGTTTGTTTGTTTCCTCAAAGTAGCCAGCCATTATAGGCACTACTTGCATTCCCTTTCAAAAGAAGATCTAGTGTAGCCGAAACCATGCATTATAGCTATTTCACAAAAAAAATATGTTGCAACTTGTGTGTAAAAGAAAAGTTTCAGTCCCAAAACCATAATTGCCTTAATATCTATCTATCTATCTATCTATCTATCTATCTATCTATCTATCTATCTATCTATCTATCTATCTATCAGCTTAAACTAAGGAATCCATTCTTTGCCTTCTGGTTGGAGAGGAAAACCATTTTCTACGAGAGACTAGCAGCAACTTTGACCTTTCCTTCTCCCCAGAATCTGCATATTCTGCATTTTTATTTTACTTTTAAAGCTACTACAGATATGTCCCTAATGACAATCTGATTAAATTGGACAAAACATTAGTTTTGACAAGTTTTGCGTTGTGTAGTTTCAGTTCCCCTGACTCTTTGTCACCACTTTAAATAATTTATCCTCAAATTACAACAGAACAGTCCACATAAAGGCATTCTACATGACCAGCATGGATATCCTTCATAGCTTGAGTATACATCAACTAAAAAACAGCAGAAAGACAGGACAGGGAATCCAGTTTAAATGTTCATAAAATAGATATTCAAATACTTTAAACAAAGCTAGTAGAAAACTTCTGCTGAAACTTATATTGTCTCTTCTGGAGGACCAGAGACATTTGAGTGGCACATCATTTGTCATGAAACCATAGCAGTTTTTTATGAAACCTTGTCTCTGCTCTTTCTAAGTGTTTTTGGCAAAATGAATTGCTTTGGGGATTTTTTTTTTCTGTGTTGTATTTTTAATTCTAGGATGTTTTATAGGAACTTTATAAGAATATTGCTTATGTTTCTGCAGCATTCTAGTACTTATTCTTGCAATTTATTCATTTCTAAAATAAACCATTTACTAGACACCTTGATTAAAGAGAACACACCTACTTCATTGTGATGCTACCCAGGGAAATGCTTTAGTGCAGTTTTTCAGTGAGTTTAAACAATAGATTGATTTTCTGCAAAATAGGTGTGCCATTAATCTTAAATGGAGTGCCTGTTTTCTGCAAGCCTATATATGGGTAACAGGGAAAAAGCATATAGTAAAGTCTCTCTACACTGGGAAATGTATATTATCAATATCAGTTTACAACTGTTTCATTGCTAAATGAGTTCTCTTACCAGGATGAAATTTTGTTGGCTGCTTTGTCCTAAGACAATTCAGGAAATGGAAATGTATTGTACAGCATAATGTATTTGTAGTAGCATGTAAGATCTGAACATATGGCCAGTTGTTAGATTACATGCAAAGTGTGCTAGTTAAATAAACTTTCATAAATAGATATGGATGATGCATTGTAAGGGCTAAACTGTCCTCATCTTGGTCTGTGGGTTCTTTGGAGCCATGCTACTTTAACTTGCAAAGAAAATGTCCTTCGTCTACATGATATTCTCTCATCATGTTTTGTGTAATAGGTGCTCAGGTTCTGTGGTGCTGGGGAAAGCAGTATGCATATACATAGGCATATGTCAATATGTATACGTGTGTGCTACCTTGATACAGGGGGGCATACAGTGCCTTTGTGTAGGTACTTCATTAGAGAATCAGGAGGCATACGCTAAATGCAGGTTGGCTGCATGGTATTCCTATTCATATCTTGAGCACACTCTCTAGAGTGATTAGGCAGTGGATGGGTGCTGTGAAATGAGTCAGTTCCTGTTCTTTTGGTTGAAGCTTCGTTAGGAGTTTAAAAAAAAAAAATTATTTCAGAATGTGGATGTGGTCAACAGAGTCATTTTCTAGGCATGTAAAAGGAAACCCGCATCAACTGTGAAAGTGAACTCTGAACTTCTATCCCTCCAAAAACTGAACTGGAGCAGCACTGGATGGTAATATTCACATGCCATTTTCATCCCCCAACTCATAACTTCAATACTATCTATTTATGTTCTTGAATGGCAGTTATACCACAGCTTTTATAGTAGACATGCTGGTTCTGCATACTATTCTCTCTTCCAATTCCCTATCTTCAATAATGCCAGTTTGGGGTGGGAATGAATGGGAAGAATGTTCAGCATCTGCTACACATGCAAGTTGAAAGCTATTTGCCTTTTTTGTTTCCTGAAGTGTATGCATATGTTCAATGGCTGTTTAGGTAGTATCGAAATCAGTAAATATTGTTCTGTTACTGTTCACAGGCCTCATTCTTACTCTTCTTTAAAAAAATTTTTTTTTTACTCTTTCTCACTGTTTCCACAACACACACAAATGCAAAAACTGCTCCTTAGGGTGCCTTTATACTAAAGGGACACTGTTCAAAATCTCTGTAAAACTCAGTGGCTTGACAACAAGGCCACTTGTCAGGAACAGATAATTTTTTTTTTAAATTTCTTTTATTTTTGTAAGAGAGATCCTCCACATGCTCTGGAGAAGTTCCTTGAAGTAGTAGGCATAATATTATTATTTTGCCTGATTGCACTATACAACTTGTCTCAGAAATAAGCCCAATATAAATAACTAGTGATGAACACTACATTTTATTTTCAATTACAAACATGTAATCATTATCCTGTGCTGGTGTTAGTTGTATTACTACAGCACCTGAGACTTGACAGCCAAGGCCCATTGTACCAGGCAGTTACACTCTCTAAACTTAATAAAGTTGCTTCCTGTCCTAAAAAGATCTTGATTTGCTAAGGCGGTAACATTCTAACTGTACAAATACATGGAAACAAGATTTTCTTGTGCCTGAAGAGTTTACTACACAGATGGTAGGAAGCTGTTTTGATGGCAGAGTTCACATGCTGAAAGGTTAACTTTTGGATTCCCATATGGGATATTGTTGTAGTCTCTTTAATTAGACTAGCATAAGCAGTGAATAATAGTGGAGAAGTCTTTGACCAACAGTCGTAGTTGGCAGCTCTTGTAGGACTGAAGTCCAGTTCTAAATTCTGAAAGGAAATGTTAAGTACTTTGCTAACTGGTTCGGAATGCAGTAAAAAGACAGAGCACCTGCTGTACAAAACAAGGATGCTTGGACATGCTGCACTTGAACATCACAGGGTGTTTTTGAAAAAAGTATCTTTCTAGGAGGAACTATGTAATAGACTGTAAGCTTTTTTTAGGGCAGGGACTTCCTTGCATTTGTACAGTGACTAACACAAAGCTATGAATGGGACTCTTAGAAATTCCTGCAATATAAATAATAAATGCCTCCAAATTTTAAAGTTAATCCCATTATAAAGATTGTAGAGGATACTAGTAAAACTCATACCTAAAAATGGGCTTTAGATATCCTAAATGAGCCTTGCATCATCTACACTGGCTAGTGTAACACCTCTAGAACTCTTTCCTCAGGTTGAAGCTCTATATACAATGAAGTACTAACAAGTTTCTGTCAGTGCTAGTGTTTAAAACCAATGCTAAATTGACCTATTGTAGTAATATTCAGGAAACTCAGTCTCACCTAAGGCAAGTTCAGAGGTTAATGTTTCATTAACTGTAATATTGTTGTGCTTAGAAGTATTTTTCCCCTTTATGAAAACTATTCAAATATCGTTAAAGTGTATATCAGTTTTATATAAAACTCGCACAATAATGTTTTAGTAAAGACTAGTCTTTCTTTTGATCTTGTTTAGATATAGTATCCATTTTTTTTCTTATCTGCATTATTGAAGGTTCAGTAGCTGGAAGTTGGTTGAAATATATTTTAAGTGGGTTTTTTTTATGTTCAGAGATCTGAACAGAGATTATTTGATCCAATGAACAGCCTTGTGAATGACCACTACTTTAAACAGGGGGAAGAAACAGAAAGTGAAATGACTTGCTCAAGGTCAGAATAAGAATTCTGTTTTAGGCAGTTTTAGGTTTTGGAACCATCTCATTCTCACTCTTTGTGCTTGTGATAGTAGGTAGTTCTTTTTAGGCAAGGTAATGTAAATTGAAACTTCAAATTACAAGTGCTAATTCAAAAGGAAAAGTGATTGTCTCTGATACTTCCTGCTGTTCAGTCAGAATATAAGACTGAATTATTAAGAATAATGAATCAAAAGTGATTTTCAGGAAGTACCAAGTGGATTTATTCTGTCCAATAATGCACTTGATAAGATGTCCTTGATGTACTAAATAGCAAGTTAAAGCCCTCTCTACTCTTATTTCGTCTATAGCAACAATGAAAGCATACAGTGTAAGAGCTGAATATGAAGTTAGGTTAAACAGTCTTCACATTTTCTAGGCCTGTGTTATGTGAATCTAAAAAAATAAGTCATGGCACTAATGGATCTGATGGTCATTTCTATTAAGCTGTTTATTCTGTCACTTACTCTTACTTTCCAATGAAGTATTTTGCCATGGATGGTTTTATTTTATTTTATTGTATTAGAAAATTTGACTTGATACAAAAGTTATTAAAAACAATGTAGATAATTTTTATTCACAATCAAACATGTATACCTCAGTATTGTCATTGCTTTAATTGGAAATGGAAAGCATGTGTCAGAAGTTGATGCTAACTTTTCTTTTCCTAATGGGGTATTTGGCCATCCTGTCTACAATGTATCATGACTTAATCACTTAAAATAGTTTAGAATTTACTCATTACTAAAATGTTGATTTTTTTTTTTTCCCCCCTCTCCCCCCCCCCCCCTCGAGTGACAGAAAAGGGACTCGAAACATTTTCTGATTTACCACTGACTATAGGATTTTGGGGACCACATTGTATACTGACTTAGCACAACCTAGGCAACCTCAGTGAAGTTGTTTTGTTCTGAAAGGTAATGATTTGGGTTTAATATAAGCTGCTCACTAGGGCAGTTAGTGACTTATTGAGTGTAGTACTACAATATAAAGCAGATTGGCTAACATGTAATCTGTGGTGTGTGAATGAAATGACCCAACACTTATTGATAACTTCTTTAGTTGAACATTTAGTAATCTCCCATTTCCAAATGAGGACCGTTGCATCTACTTTCTGCAAAGAGGGTGTGGTGTGTAAGCTTCAGGAGCCTAGATAACTTATGAAGTGATCCTCAGTTTGACAAAGTTTGGGTGCTCCATGGCTATTTAACCAAAGAGTTGGTGCTTTAATGAAATATTTTTAGCTTTCTGATACTGAGAGCACTTTGTAGAGCTTATTCCTTCTCTGTATTCAGCAGTGTGTAGGAGTGTTCCTTTTTAAAATGATGTTGAATAGACATCATTGAATATTGACAATATTGAATATATTGTTATATGCTGTTTTCTTGTTTTAGTTCAGCAGTGGTTTATATCTTGCATACAGAATACCTCAGTGTTTATGAGACAAAGTAGAGCCCCTCCTTACACTCCAGTCGTATAGTCTGCACTCTGCCTATTCATAAGAAACCCACTGATCACACAAATATACAGTCCAAATTTAGGAGTATCTTATGACTAGTTTGCTTGTCTATCTATAACTGCAACTCTGCAATAAGAGAAGTTCCCCCAACAGAGCAATTGGGTTTTGTATAAAAGAATATGCAAGGACCAATGGTATTTAATAACATTTAAAGTTGCTTTCAGGAATCTTAATTTCCTTTATTCTTTCCTCATTTCCAAATTTGCTATTTCCTCAATTCTATATTAAATGTGTTCCCTACTAACCTTCCCCCTGCCAGATATGAATAATACAATTTTTCTCCTTCAAAGTAAGAATGCCATAATCCAGGACAGGGATACAAGTTGTAACCGTGTTGGTCTAAAAAGCAGAAGCAGATAAAACTATGGGTAGAAGTGATATTTTTGTATTAGACCAACTAAACAGTAGCAAAAAAAGTCTTCCTTTGCAAGCTTTTGTGCTCAAACACCCTTCATCAGGCAGAGGAGAATTTGAAGATTGTAAAAGTTATCCCAGATAGAAAAGAAACTTTATCTTGCACAGGGGAGGTAAGGGATGGTGGGATTCCCCTGGGTTTCAAAGTCCATTTGTGAAAAAGTTGCTCTGTGACCCATGCAGATGAGGCAGAAACAAGGCTCCATCAGGCTTCTTCCCTGAAGGTGTCAGATGTCAGGCAGGCAATTGAATTTTGCTTTTTTCCTGTTCTAGCAATGAAGTTCACATTTCCAAGTGGCTAATTACTATACCTTTCATGTTTCAGGGATATAAATTCTTCAGGGAAGAAGAACCTACATCTACCTCCCCCTGAGCCCCCTGGACAAGCTACCTGAAGCTCTGTCCTGCTCCCAGCCCTGGCCCTGGGGCCCCATATACCACCCTGGCTGGGCAGTGCCCCCAGCCCTTGCCCCACTCCCTCACTGTAGAAGCCTAGATCTGCCCCTGCCCCCCTCCCCCCGATACCTCTTCTGCCCCCAATAGGCTTACCTGCAGGGAGCTGCTCTCCACACTGCCTGGATGTCGTATACTTAGACTTCAGGAAGGCCTTCGATACGGTATCCCACCCCATACTGGTGAACAAGTTAAGAGGCTGTGACTTGGATGACTACACAGTCCGGTGGGTGGCGAATTGGCTAGAGGGTCGCACCCAGAGAGTCGTGGTGGATGGGTTGGTTTCGACCTGGAAGGGTGTAGGCAGTGGGGTCCCGCAGGGCTCGGTCCTTGGACCGATACTCTTTAATGTCTTCATCAGCGACTTGGACGTGGGAGTGAAATGTACTCTGTCCAAGTTTGCGGATGACACAAAGCTATGGGGAGAAGTGGACATGCCAGAGAGCAGGGAACAGCTGCAAGCAGACCTGGACAGGTTGGACAAGTGGGCAGAAAACAACAGAATGCAGTTCAACAAGGAGAAATGCAAAGTGCTGCACCTAGGGAGGAAAAACGTCCAGCACACCTACAGCCTAGGGAATGACCTGCTGGGTGGCACGGAAGTGGAGAGGGATCTTGGAGTCCTAGCGGACTCCAAGATGAACATGAGTCGGCAGTGTGACGAAGCCATCAGAAAAGCTAATGGCACTTTATCGTGCATCAGCAGATGCATGACTAATAGATCCAAGGAGGTGATACTTCCCCTCTATCGGGCGCTGGTCAGACCGCAGTTGGAGTACTGCGTGCAGTTCTGGGCACCGCACTTCAAGAGGGATGCGGATAACCTGGAGAGGGTCTAGAGAAGGGCCACTCGTATGGTTAAGGGCCTGCAGATCAAGCCCTACGAGGACAGACTAGAGAAACTGGACCTTTTCAGCCTCCGCAAGACAAGGTTGAGAGGCGACCTTGTGGCTGCCTGTAAGTTCATCACGGGGGCACAGAAGGGAATTGGTGAGGTTTTATTCAGCAAGGCGCCCCCGGGGGTTACAAGAAATAATGGCCACAAGCTAGCAGAGAGCAGATTTAGGTTGGACATTAGGAAGAACTTCTTCACAGTTCGAGTGGCCAGGGTCTGGAACGGGCTCCCAAGGGAGGTGGTGCTCTCCCCTACCCTGGGGGTCTTCAAGAGGAGGTTAGATAAGCATCTAGCTGGGGTCATCTAGACCCAGCACTCTTTCCTGCCTATGCAGGGGGTCGGACTCGATGATCTATTGAGGTCCCTTCCGACCCTAACATCTATGAATCTATGGATCTTTCCCAGCCATGTGCATGTCTGTAGTTGCACATGACACTTACTTTGTCCTGTTCCTGGCAGCCCCAAGTAGCCCTTTGCAGGCTGGAATGCTGTCAGCCTGCAAGGGGAAACCTGGATCCCTGCATAATGCTGTGAATCCAGGAAAAATGCTGTCCCAGAGTCATGCAACCTAGCACCAAGATTTGATCCCATTCCGGGACTCTCCTGCCCAATTAGGGATGGGTGGTCACCCTATGAGGATGGGGAAGGGGGAGAGAGAGAGAGTCTTCCTTACTCTAGGTCATCCTATCTTCTGAATGGTTCTTCCTATCTTAAATTTTGCCAGCTGTGAGTCTTGTTAAACTGGAATTGAACAATATACCACAAGCTCTTTCTTGGAGTGAGCTTATAGGGAGAGAGACCTAATGAGGAGTAAAAATTTTTCAGAAAGGCTAAGATCCCAAGTTCAAAATATGCAAATTACACAGCTAACATCACTTAAACCCACCATAACTTTGACTCTCCTACCACTTTTAAACTTACCTTCCATCCACCCAACAGTAATCTTCATGCCCAGTTTAAAATGTAGTCTGCAGAGCTCTGTACATTTTTTTTTAAAGTAAAACAGCTGTGTTCATAAGGTGACAACTTGTATGTGGAATGTACTACAGCACCTTAGTTTTGTATTCACCAATATTACATGGGACTCCATAGACTCTGTTGTATTCTTCTGCTTGAGGACATGTTTAGGAGGCAGCTTGGCATACTAATCCATAGCACTACTTATTTTACTAACAGAAGCATCTCTGTCTACACTGGTTATAGTCCAAAAATGGCAAAGAGCCTTGTGAGTTTGTAGTGTAAACAAAAGCAGTTGGGATGGAATGGTGCACAGACATTGTAAGGAAGGTAGTCTTCTGGCCAGCTAAAATGTTCCTAGATTTCAGTGTCTTTTAAAATAATTTTCATAACCCCTTATAGAATTTGGTTTTAGCTGTCTGAAAGATTTCTCTTTGTTGAGAAATAATGATTTTTTTATGTCATGAGAGATGCATGGCTTCCAGAATAATAAAGGTGTACCTGTGTGCCCTGAAGGAACAATTTATTGGGCAGTTTCTGGTTAGCATTAGGGTATTGTTGAGTGGATAGGAGGTCAGATTTTCAGGTGAGCTAAACTGGGAATGTATACACTCTTGAGGTTTTTGAACGTCTAAAATTTTTTAACTCTGGATTTTCAAGTTTTACAAAAGTGTCTACCTTCCTGAACTCTCACCTTCCTTATAGATTTTGTCCTTAACACTGCACCTGAAATGACTTGTAGTATGTTTGCTCATCTGTACCTTTAGTTTAACCAAACTTCTTGTCTTTGCATTTTCTTTAAGTTCATTGAAAATGTTTTGAACCCTCATCCCTTCCCAGATGCACTGAATCATTTGCCTTATTTTCCAGGAAAAAAATCTACATTTGCATAAGATTGTAGATGTGAAAATTTGGGTGGATTTAATTTTCTTTGGATAAAGTTAGGATTGTAGTAGAAAGTGAGCTTATAGGAATGGTTCAACCAGGGTGATAGAGAAATTTGTTACAGTACTATTACAAGATATTTACACGTGGAAAGCAAGTTGCTTAAAGCATCCTGTAGAAAAATTCATTGCTACAGCCTTTATTAGAATCTAGATCTTCTGCCTGTTAAACCCACATTTAATTCAGTAGGCCTCCAGAACTAATCTTTGCTACCTCATACATGCACACATTAACTTAACCTAATTCTGGTTCACATATGAAATGCAATAATATCTATTTTGGGGTTTTGCCAGGCTAGCTGGTGCTGCTGCTGTTACTCAAGATGCTCAGAGCAGGTAATAAAGACAGTTAACCACATTTCTGAAGCTGGGGAGGCAGGTGGTTTTTAAATAGTGTTTTAGGTTTGAATATTGGTAAGCTGGTATGTTTCATCTTAAGATGGTGATGGGTAACCAAGAAACTAACATATCTAAGAGTAGACAGATAAATTTAAGAGGGCCTGCTAGCATCTTTGTACTTGATCCTGGACGCAGGAGGTTATAAAGATAATCACTCTTCAATTTTAAACAATGCCCTCAAGGTTATATAAGGAGTCATTATCCAAAATTCAGAATTTAGAATTCAGATGTTACTGGTTCTCATCCTTATATTTAGATGGCAATTCTATGCTGTTTTGATTTATTTGCCATACTGTGGCTCTGCACTGATTTTAGGGAACTTGTTCCTCAAGAAATTTGAAATATAGCTTGAATAAAAGACTAAACAAATTTAACATTGAATGTGATGGTTTTCAGTAAGGACTAGGGGTTTTGGAACCCTGATTTGAGATTTTTTTAAGGGACCTGATTATCAGAGACCAGGTATTCAGTGATTTCTGAAAATAAAGCTCTTCTGAATTACTTAAAACAGACTTCCAGATCACTAGTCATTTCTAAAAATCTTGTTTGAAAAACACAGTTAGCATTAGTAATGAATACTGGATTACTGAATCCTCTAATCTGACTGGGTGTTTATCAGACTCTGGTTATTTGAATGCCAAGGTTTGGAAGAGACTGCTGCCGAAGGTGGTTCAAGCACCTACTTTGAACACCTTCAAGAGACGTTTGGATGTCTATTTCAGTGGGATCTTATGACCCCAGCTGACTTCCTGCCCTTTGGGCAGGGGGCTGGACTCGATGATCTTCCAAGGTCCCTTCCAGCCCTAATGTCTATGAATCTGTGGATTTCATATAGTGTAGTGATCTAGTGTGTCTGCATTATCCTGCTTTGTCTTAAAAATCCTACTAAAAATACCACAGGGCAGAGTCAGTCTTGTTTGGGGCCCTGCATAAACCAGTATTCATTATTAGTGCTTATAAGGGGAGCAGAATTTCCTAAGGATAAAAAAAAAAAATCTCCCTCCCCTTCTTCCCACTCTGGGAGACTCCTGCACTGCAACCTAGAGTTGCATTAGTAAATGTTGGTTATATGTCTAAGATTAGATCAAACGGTTGGCATCCCCTCATCCACGTACTGTATCTATAACTATGCTGAATGTTATGTAGATGACCTCCTACTTTTGAGCTCATAGAGAAAGTGAAAGAAGGTGTGCTCTGGCAAGTGAGTTAGGTCACATTGCACAATTAAATAAATCAGAACATATAACTCTAGTGGAAAAAAAACCTCATTCATGTGGATCCAGATGTGGAGAGTCCTAGGTTCAGTGAAGTACTCCCTCCTCTGACCATCCCCTAGCCTACTGAAGAAATTATTATCAAAAAGTGTATAAGCCAGATGTTCCAGTTGTTCCCTAATAAAATTTATTCTGAAAATAGGTCACCTGTTTTTCCCCAGAGGACCTACAGTATCATCTGACTTAACAGCATTATAAAATCAGGCCAATGGGTGTTTCTGTCAGTCACCTCAGACATTCTGTCCCTTGGATTTAGTAGTGGTAGATGTTTTGTCAGAGAGAGAGAGAGAGAGAGAACCACAGAGATGCCAAGATTTTCAAACATAGGGACTTAAAGTTAGGCACCCTAAGCCATTTTTACATGCACTCATGAAAATAGAATAACCCATTTTTATTTATTTACTTTAGTGAGAAAATTTTGATGTCCTGCCCCCCAAGATCCGGCCACCTTAATGTCCTCAGGGGTTGGAATCTAAATTAACCTGAGTTTACATGCTGGAAAGGAAGAAAAACATATATTTCAGCCCCTTTAAAAGGCAAGGATAGTCGCTGTTCAGGAAGGTACATCAGTCATACAATGTGAATTATCCTATAGGTGAGCTAAATTGCATTAATTTAACACTTAATGAAGCTGCATTTAAAGTTGGAGTGGTTTTGCTACATGTATTGCTACAGAATATAACAGTTGCAATTGTAGCTGTTTATATCAGTATTCTTTGACATCAGTGTAGTTGTTACAAAGGTCTGTACCCTAAAATAATCCCTCATGTTGATCCTTTATGAGGAACTGACTTTATGTGCTTCAAAAATACTTCTAGAGGAATTAAGATTCAGAAAGAAGGCATGGTTAAAGATAACCACATTAAAAACTGCATTTATTAGCAATTAAAACTCGTTTGCATCTATCTTTGTGGGAATGCCAGTGGTTTTGCATTTAGGAACTTGTTTTAGAATATTGTGCCAACCATATACCTCCCTAGGCTTGCTCATACTAGTATTCTCTGGCACAGCGATTAAAAAATGTCGCACAGGAATTTCCCTGAGTATGTTCAGCCCAAACTGAAACTTCACTTAATGGAGCAATTTATTAAATAGCGTGAGGAGAGTCAACTGACCATCAGCTGGTGTAAGTTTGTATGATCAATACAGTCACGGGGTCTCAGGTATGCAAGAGCTGGAATCACTACAAACGTATGCTCTGCTCTGAAGATATCCTGGCTGTAATGTAACTATGTAACTCAGAAGGAATTCAAGTTCATGAGAACGTACTTTAATAAGACACCTGTATTTCAGATGTTAGCTTCACCTCATAATTACCCTGTTGCACAATGTGCATGTATGTCTACACAGTTACCCTCTCCATTTAGAGGGTTTTTTCCCATTCCTCAAACAATGTTTTGCAATTTCTACAATTACGTGTTTCACTTAAGTGCCTAATTAACTGAAACAAACTAACCTGTTTGGCTTATTTCAACTAACGTTCATGCTAATGACCATAATATTTTAAAGTTATGGTCAGCATTTAGCAAATGTGCCAACATATTTTTAAGTGAACAACAGTACAGCTGAAGCGCTGGCTGTAAATAAGGAGAAATATCCTTTACTTTACAATGCCAAAATACCAAAACCCAGACTTTAAGCTACATTTGGCAGTTATATTAGTAAAATAACAACATTGAAATTATGGAGGTCATAATTTTTTGTGCACAAAATTTAATAACCTTGTGGCATTTGTCTAATAAAGTTTTCTGTTTAGAGATTATGATGCTGGGTGTCAATTATAGTTTTGGACCCAAAAGGAGCAGCTAAACTAGCCATAATTGATCTCTCTCTCTCGGCAGGGGGACACAACATCTTTCATCTTTGTCCCCAGACCAACTATCCCTAGAAAAGGCAACCTTGCCCAAATTGCAGTGATTGTGGACAGTTAAATATAAACAACAGTCCGTTCTATGAAACCACAAAAATCACTATCTCCTTTTCTTTTTTTTTTTTTCCCCCTCCCCCCCCCCCAAAGGTTTTATCATAGATTATTTTTTCCCTTGTCATGCACATAACTTTGACAGAAGAGCTGGTCAATACCATTCAAATGAGAACTGTCACAGCACGGTAGCCTACAATATAGATCTTTTCCCTTTCATGATAACTTATCTATCTCTGTTCTAGTTTCAAGGCATGTGCCAAGCTTTTGATTTGGGGAAAAAAGATGATTTGTTGGCTTCGTTCATGTTGGAAACGCAGCAGGATACAGGTGTGTGTGTGTGTGTGTGTGTGTGTGTGTGTGTGTGTGTGTGTGTACACACGTGCACACACACCTTGATTGGCCTACTTGATTAATATGATTTAATATTCTCAAAACATGTTTCAATTCAGGCAAGCACAAGCTTGAATGTTCTGGGCTGTGACTCACTAGACCTGTTAGCTGCCTCCTATTAGTTGTGCAATAAAGATTTAATATTTTCCTTTAATGTTTATTTAACCTTGTGCTACATTCACTCTCTTGCTGTGTTTTTAAGACTGCATTTTCCCATTAGTATAAGTAATTGGTATGAAAAATGATTTTTTTCAGATTGATACACTCGTTTTCTGATACTTTCATAAGATTTTTGGTTTTTGTAAATATTGTTGGGGGTAAAGCTGCAAAATTAGCCAGCCCCCTGCCAGAGGAAGAAACATCCAAACTAACTTGTACAAATCCATCATCTAACGTATTAGTAAAACTTCAGTCAACCCTGACACAACCGTAAGACGTAACACCCTAACCTGACACAGGTCAAGTAAGGGGACAATGGCAGCCAATGTCCTGTGTTGCAAGAATTGTTAAAATATGCCTGTGGGATCCAAGGAAAGTTTGAGAGTTTCTTTTGCATGTAGGAGATGAGATAAACATAATTACAAAGATTGTTCATCTAGCCCTGTCTCCTGTACATAATCCTTCCCTTGCAACAAGCCTAGAGATTCTGTTCTTTACCTGTTTAAGTCCTCAAGGTGACAGTGATACACTATTTCCGTAGGCCCACACATACCCATCTCCTCTTGCATTATGAGAATAGGTGGTCCCTCTCCTGGGCCTCCAGACACTGCTACTGTCCAACCACCTCTCTGTAGACTTCTCTTTCAGGGTGATGGATTATCCAATTTTGAGTTTGTATCCCCGTCTTGTTACACATGCACCCACATGCGCGCGCACACACGTGTGTGTGTGTGTGTTTGTATATGTATATATGATGGGTGCATCTGGATACCCCAGGCAGCTCTAAGAATCTTTCATAATACAGTCAATCAAAGAAACAAGTAGCAGCTCCATAACAGCACTAGTTAATTTTGCAGCTTTATCCCCAACAATATTTTCAAGGGCCTCCTTGGAGACCAAACACATTCATCACTTTGGTGTTTCTGAGCCTATATCTACTTAATGCAGGAGTAGGAGAAAAGCATTCCAATGACCCTAAAGCTAGGGACAGACATTACACACAAACTGGTTTAAGTGATCAGAAACTGATTTAAACCTGTAACAGAACAGATGTTCAGTGCACATAAACCAGTGTGAGAAAAACCTGGTTGAATGTAGCATCAGGCTCAACTGATTTGGCTTAAACTGGTTTATGCAATGTCTATCCTAGACCCCTTGCTGGTTTAAGATTACACCAGAGCCCCCCAGTATTCCAGCATGCTCTCTGCTCCACAGCTCGGCTGGCCCCTTCCCTCTGCTCCCTGGCTGCAGCATCAGAAGTCTCTGCAGGCATCTGCTTGGCTTCTACTCTCCCCACCCCGACTCTCTGCTAAGCAGGCATTCCCTGTCCCTCACAGACATATCAGCATTAGCTAGCAGACCACATGCTGGCTACCTCTGAGTTGTGGCACATGGATCAAAGGCAGAATCAACAGATCACTGGTAATGTCCCTCTGTTTTCTTAATGGGGTGATGAACACTGAGTTAAGGGTGATAAACATTCCCCACTGGGCTGTCCAGGAGGTGGGGGTCCCCTCCGTAATCAGTGTCCTGTCCAGGCCTGGCCACACCCCCCTCAGCTCTTCTCTGTGCAAGGGAAGGGAGGATGGCTGTAGCACACCCTGGCTTCTAGTCTGAGCCACTGTAGGCATGTGCCTGAATTTCTGGGATGTCTGTCTGGTTACAAAACTGATTTAGCCCAGCCAGGTTAGACTAAACTGCATAGATTGAATCAATTCAGGCTCATGCTTTTTGAATGTCTTGAGTTTACAAGCTCTTGCTTCAACTGACTGCAGAGCCTGCAGCACTATTTCCTAGCCCTGGAAAAGAGTTCACTGGCTTCAGGATATAATGTAAAGGAGTTCCTATAGAGATTGTCACTGGTGACATAGGGAGTGACTGCCAGGCAGTATTTGCCTAGCTCAACCAAGGAAGAACAATGGGGTGGTCCTTTTGGCAGTCCATGTTTGCTGATTTACATCATTGTAGCACTATAAATGAGAAGACTTGCATAACTGTTTCCCACTATTAGTGTGGCTGAACTAATGCTAGCAACAGTGAAAATGCTAGTCTAGATAGGCTGAGGAATTTGGGATGGTCTTCTGGGTTAAGTATAGGCAGTCAAAAAGCCTGAGGCTGAATTGATTCAGTCTTTGCAGGTTAGTCCAGTCCAAGCTGCAAAGATTGAACCAATAAGCAAATGAACAGACATTCACTTTTGATTCAGGAAATGCAGCTACATGCCTGCAGCAGCTCAAGCCAGATGCCTGGGTGGGGGAGGATGCGCTACAGCCTGGTTCTCTAGCACATAATCAGCATGGGCTGTGTATTCGTTTCCTTTTCCTGCTGCCAAAGGTCTCTGGGATTCGCAGTCCAGACGTGCAGCAGCAGGACTCTGCAGGATTGCTCATTACTTTCTCTTTCTGCTTCCAGGTGCCTCTGGGATTTGTAGTCTAGTCACAGCCAGTACTAAGCAAGCAGGGCAGGACAGCTCCATACTTGGGACAAGGGATGTTTAACACTCACTTCCCTGGACCCAGGCCCCAGCTGGGTTTGCCTGAGGGGACCAGTGAGCCAGCCTTCGCTGCTCAAGCTAGGGAGCAGAGGGGGAGGGCTGGCTCTGGTCTCTCGAGCAGACAGCACAGCCCAGGGCTGCAAAATGCTGGGATTCTGGGGGACTTTGATTTAACTTGAAGCAGGAAGGGGTTTGAGACAGAAGTTTCATAAACCAGTTTGACCTAAATCAGTTACGTCTGATACTACATTCAGCCAGGTTCATCTTAAATCAGTTTCAGCCCTTTTGAAACTGGTTTATGTTCACGGAGCTTCTATTTTGTTACAAGTTTAAACTAGTTTCTGATCACTTAAACCAGTTTGTGTAACTTCTGTCCCTAGCCCTGGAGTAGATTCAGCAGAGATCCAGTAGGGATTTGGTGCTATACACGATATTCAGAAAAAAAACCTGTTACATATGCTTTGAAATTTTATTGTGAGCCAAGCACTGCAGAACATGCTTGCTACTCTAACTCCCTTTTTAAGTATTATAAAGCAACAACTGCTTTATTTGGCAATAAAACAGCATTAAATTTTGTTTTTCAAATGATTAACTTTTGTCCTACTATCCAATCAGTCTTATTGCAAAACACATTTTATGGATTAATGGTAAAGCTGTTTTAGCAAAGTTACATATGGCTTGGGGGAAGGTTTAATTTTCCTACTTTATTTCTTTTCTAGTTTAAAAAAAAAAAAAAGTTATATAACAAAAAATGACTTTTAAAGGGGGAGGAGGTTGTTTTTTCCCCTTCACTGACCTCTTATTTTCTGATTTTAAATATTAACTTTCTAAAATATCAGTACCAAGACATTAAAAAGAATTTTTTCATTAAAATTTTAAAGTCATACCCTTTCTCAAATGTGGTGCTCTCCATTCTGGCAAGTCCTTCAGTAGCAAAATAATTAATTCAATAAAAAGCAGAAATAAAATCCAGCAATTGATTGTAAATGTGAATTGCTGTATATTGTATTTCTTACTGTAGTAATGCAAAACTTGAACAGTGCTATGCGAGGATCTAATTTGCTGAGACCTGCTAAATGTACTTAGAATTGGTAATGTATTGAATTTTGAAGCATGTTCTGTTGTTTTTTGTATACAGACTCATGAGACTTAAAGTATATTCTGACAACATTTCACTTTCTATGTTGCTTTGAATACACTGTTCCACTGAAATACCCAGCAATTATGTATTTCTCTGTGTAGGCACCCCAAGTTACTATCTTATTGTTTCAGTATATATTAACTATACTTCTTGGAAGTGTATCTTTATTTATCACATGCACCCTTCAAAAAGGGATGAGAGGTTGTTTTAAATAATTAACAACTTTTTCCTAGTATTTTAACAATGCTTTAGGACATACAAGCTGGAAAAATTTACTTTGCCTTTAGTTGCATAGTCCTGGTACTGTACTTTTAATTTGCAGTAATTTTTATATAGTGCTGTTTTGAAAGAAGTATATGTTTAAATATAAAAATCCTTCAGGCTGTTTCAGAAACCAGATTTAAAAGACAGAACTACAAGAATACCATGTTTCACTTGTTACTTATAGTATACATAATTGCATATATAAAATTATTCTCTTGGAACTAATGTGCTTTCAGCTTTCTATCCTGACAAAACACTTTTCTGTTTACTTTTTAAAGCAGGATTGCTTTGTAACACCATCTGTAAATTTTTGAAGACGTGCAATGTTTTTAATCTGTTTAATCTTCCCTATGGGACACTATACTGATTTCTTCTTATTACTGTTTCCACAGGTGACATCAAAGAAATGCCATGGAGCAGTCAACTCAGAACTCATAGTTGCCCATCAATCGCTCAGTAGTCAGTGTAGATTCTGTTTTTACAATCAGCAGCTACATCTGGCTACTGGGTCTCTGATGACATCTTGTAGCTTCCACATGGTTTGCTGAAGATTATTTATCACTCTATGATGAAGTGATCTTTGTGGCTCCAAGATACAAAATAAATAATGAGTTATCCCTTGGAAATGATAAATATCTAATAAGGACTGAAATATTTGTTCAATACAGTTCATAGTTTGGATTTGTTAGAAAATTATGGGGCGGTAGGGAGGGGCTGTTTTGGTTTTGTTTTGTTTTAAGGAAAGTGTCACTATTTTCTCCAGCATGTAGTCATGTGGCCTGTAATATAAATATAGTTCTCTACTGTTCCAAAACCTTCTGGCTAAGGAAGGAAGTATAGAAAAGACCTACCTGATGATTTATTTTGATTTGGTATGCTTGATAAAACACACTTTCTGATATGTCAAACCACAGGTTTGGAAGAATGAGTACCATAAGCAGTAGTGTGTGCTTTCGGAGCCATTTGGAGAAGTGTAAGGATCAGACACTAGAAGACTCTCCAGGTTTGGGGCATGAACCTGGCATACAATGTAGATTTCTGTATTTCTTAAGCAACAGCTACATTGTCTGCTGGGTTTCAAGCTGCCTGGAAATTCAAAACAAAATGGTATCCTACTTATCCTATAGGACAAGTATTACATGTGGTATACCAGTCCGTTGACTATGCTTATTGCAACCTGAGCAGAGAGTTAGTTAATGTGTTGGCACACTAGACTTTCACTTCTGTAACTAAATTTCTCAAACTGCATCAAAAGTGAAAACAAATGTTATCTTCACCTGTGCAAATTAATATACAGCAAAATGATGCAGTGACTGTAAGTTTCAGTTTGGGAAGCTGAAGGAGAGGACTAGAATAACAGAAGGCTATTATGGATCAGGCTTGAAAAGGGCAACGACAGCTGTGTGAAGAAGTTTGCACAGCATGTGCTAAATACTCTGTGCCTGATTCCAGTTTGTGGTGTTAAACTCTCAGTGACAACTTGCAGTGCATGTGCACCTTAACTATTGGAAATGTTGAAAGTCATAATTGATAATTCTCGAACTTTAATTTGCCTTTGATTATACTGTGCTGGTCATGGACTTCTGGTTTGTGATAATGGATGACAGTTTTGTAGGGAGGTAGTCTCTCTGATCAAGAAGGCATTATTAATTTAGGACTGTACACTTTTACCAATCACAGGAAGCATATCAAAGATACTGCTACTTGAATACAATAATGTAAGAGGCAGAAGGGATCTGTAAATATAATGCAACAGCAAAATTATGTCTTAAACTTCAAATAAAGCTGCTAATTAAACATGCTGTGTGTCTGATTGTATTTGCTCTACTGATATGGTTTGCTTTCAGATATCATAGGTCAATGAGAGGATGTTTAGCATTACTAAATGCAATGTCTGCTGTGAAAAGCTCTTTTTAACACTTGCATAAGCCATCTGTGTGCTCTCTGCCATCTCTGTGCTCTGTATAAGAAATACACAGTTATGCATATAGTTTTTTACAGTTTAAATAGAAGGTCTGTGAATGCAAAGCAACAAGAGGAGCACCTTATTACTGAAGGTGATTTTTCCCATCTTAGAATAAGCATCCCTCCCCAGTATGCTTCCTCTTTTATATTTGTGTGTTCCTTAGAAAGCTCTTTTTATCTTTTTTCATAGATGTATGGTATCATTTTGGTATCTGCAGTAGTGTTTGCTATGTCCATCACTTCCATAATCTCAAAAAAATAAAATAATCAAATGGTTTTGGGGGGGGCGCTTGGGGGGGGGACTTGGAGGGGGTTGGGGTTTTTTGTTTGTTTTTTTTAGGAGTACATGCAACTAATTCTTTTACTAACCTCCTATATCCCATAGCTTGTCTTATTCATTATATTCTCTTTAATGAAAGGTTGACCTGCATTATATACAGTATTTTAATAATGGCAGTAGGTTCCTAATTACATGAAGTTTTGCCACTTTACTTCAACATCAGGAGACACTTACCTTTATTGAATGAGGTGTGTGTGTGTGTGTGTGTGGATAGAAAGGGGGCAAGGGCTGCCTTATACTCTTGCTAAAACCCACAGAGGTACACTGTATTAGTTCAGAGTTTCTGAACTGTTTACACAGCCACAATAAGAAAATTACCAGGGTGATTTTTTTTTTTTTTATATGTAAACACCCCATAGTAACTCAGAATGCAGATCAGGGGTGTTCAGTGCTGAGCTCCCTCCCTTGTTCAGTTTCACTTCCCCAGGCTGTTTCAGTTAAACTCATGGTGTTGAAATCCCCTTTGTGGGCAGGTACTCCTGGTTCCCCTATCTGTCTTTGTCATGCTCCTTGTATTTGTATACAGACACCCTAAAAACCCCCTTTGACCTTATTCTGAGGTTCTTGATATATCTTCAAAAAGTTTGCTTCAAACCATCTTCATATGCTTTTATTAGCTGGTACTTATCCTCCTGTTTACATTCTTTTTTCCTTCCTCTGGTAATTCAATTGCTAACAAATATACGTATGGATTGGCATAAATGCCTAAATTTGCCACTGCTAGTAAAAAAAAGTTTGTTTATATTTAAACAGCTGTTTGAATCACGAGTTAAATCCTGTCTGTCTGCAGCGAAGCTAGTTGGGAGTCTTGCATCAAATGGCCCTAAGATTTCATCAACAGTGGACATGTCTATATGTGTATTTATGCCAGCTTAAATTTACTGCTCAGAAAGCGGGAATAGGCTGGCATCCACATGTGCAGGAGCCCTGGGACTAAATTTAGTCTGCCTGCCATGTACCCCTGTGGCCACCAGGGGGAGCTCCAGTTGGGCTCAAGCCAGCCCCCTAGTGGCTGGGCAGACCCCCTGGAGGCCCCCTGGGTTACTGCACAGTAACACATCTACACATGTGCTACTGCACAGTAACTAATCAAGCATAAATTTGATACCTGCATTATGCAGGTATCAAATTTTATGCTCAAGTCAGTGTAAGTTGCCATATTTAGTGCACAGTACAGGTGTGCACATGTAGACATGTACCCATACTGTGCAGTAATTTGTTACTGCAGTAAATGTGCACATGTAAACGTGCCCAGTATTTAGCTCAAAACTAGTAGTTAAAGTTCCCTTCAGTCTTTATACACATCTAGCTCACAACAGGATCAGCTGGAAGTGCTGGCTTCTTACTTCCTCAATATACTTTCTTGTAAATTCTCCTCTGGTCACTGGAGAAAGAGTAATAGGAACAAACAATGCCAAAAATGATACAAGTTTCATATGCATTGAATCTTAGTCTACCTAGCTTTCTTGCCAAATGCACCAATAGATATTTACATTTGAAAAAAAGAGAAGTAGAAATAATGGTCAGTGTTTTCAGAAGTGTTCACTAACTACTCCTCTGAAGTTCAAGCTTCAGCTATGCAAAATGAGAACTGAGCCACTAAAGTTTAGGCCCATATCTTCCAAAAGAATCTATTGATAACTTGCTCAGACACAAGTGAAAGCCAAAGTGGAATTAAACTAAGGGTTCTACAGTCCCAATTTTAAGCTCTTGCTACTAAACAAAAATGCCAACAAGAATTAAGTGGGCACTTGTTGAGCCAGCTGTTACTCATGGTACTGTACAAATATTGGATGCCACAGCGATTACAGGGTGTTCTGATTTCCTTACATCACTGTTCCCAACAAGCAGCATAATGGGTCTGCTATAACCTGTTTAACTTCTTAAACTACTATTCTTCAGAAGTTGGTTCTTGTGCTTTTATTTTCTGCTTTGTCACCAACAGGAATTTCTTTGTTGCTGTGAGTCTTCACTGCAAAAAAAAAAAAAAAAAAAAAAGTGCTGAATTTAGTGGGCTTTATTTTCCCAGCTGTATCCTGATTACCAATACTTAACTCTGATTTTTGTTGGGAAAATTAACTGAACTAAAAATGAAGTATTCTGAGAGCTGTTTTCCCTTGGCATACTGACCTTGATGTAGTTGCAGCACATGCTGCCAAACCTATGCCCAGAAGAATAAAAGTGTATTCTGTGATCTTTTCAGAAAGCCTTGAGTGGCTAAGTTGTTAACACTGCAATAAAGAAAAGTTATGTGAAAGGGAGGCCAACTCAGTATAGGGCTGAAAATATTTTACAAAGAAAGAAATTAAACATCCATGTGGCAACAGCTGACCTAGTAAATGAACCCTTTCACTTGACTCTCAGCTGCAGAGGAATTTGATTTTACTTGCTTTTAACAGGAGGGCTTACATTAGCATGTAAGTACATTTATTCATTTTCTGGGGTACCTAAAATAACTGTAAAAGATACTGGCATTATAGATGAATGGACCTTTTACCTTGTTCTGAACAGAATTTATGCAGACTGCATTTAATACAAAATTGCCGTCTTCCTGGCTTTTGGATTTACTGGTAATTCAACATAAACTAAGCCTAGCTGTACTTGTACCTACCTGTCCTATATATTAGTCATCTCTGCATAAACAGCCACTACAGCCTCCTTGAATTTAAGGATGAAGCTGCTACAATGAATAGCATCTCCAAAAGTTGCAACACCTGCTTGCAGGACTGAAGAATCTGACTGCTGCTCTATTACACAGGGCTGCAATAGCAATAGATGTCTCATATATACCCTATGTGGATGTCACTCTTCAAATAACTATTTTCACATTATATGGAAAGATCTGTAGGATTCTGTGCACAGTGCTTTGACTGAATTCAACTGGGCACTTGTAGACTAAGAACCATAGCCCCCAAATTCAAAGGGCCTGAGTTTCTGCCTGTATGAAAAAGGGTTGTACAGTGTCCCACATTATTACCTATAAAATTACAGAACAGGGACTCATTCTTCTTGACAAGCCATGCTGTATATGTACCAGATAAGACTTCAAGTCGTAAACAGAATCTTGTGCGTGGCCTCAGTGAATTATACCCTGTCCCAAGTAATAGGGTCACTGCTGGCAGGTGATATTGTAAAAGATTATTAATCCTTATTACTTAACAAGCCTTACTGACCAATGTGATGAATGAGATTACTGCTTCTCTCTTTATTTTTATTTTTATATGATTTTAATTTTTTTAGCTTTCTGCAAGCACTGAATGAAACTGTATTCTTTAAAAAGAGATGAAAGAGATATTTTACAAAAACAGCGCACACTTTCATGACTGATCCAGCTTAACATAAACCAGTCATTCTGCTCTCTGCTATACAATAGCAAGTTTCATTTCAGGTGGCTTTGCAGAATGGTTGCTGCACATCAACAAATAATTTGTTATAAGTTAATCATTTTTCATCTACTCTTAAAGTTTTGTTCCTTAGGTTGCTTAGTAACACATGGAGATGCTAAGCCTTCCACTTGCTTTGAATTCCAGCCTTCAGTACAAATACCTTTCCAAAATTAGTGTCTGTCAAGCTAGTGTTGCTGTAATTCAAGTCAATCAAGTTTCCTACAGTAGTTGCTAATTTTCTCATACAGAAACATTTGCAGAATAACTAATATGATGAATTTCTTTGTTCGTTTTTAGCTACAAAAACGATCTCTTAAGAATAATTTAGAAAGCACAAATTATGAAAAAAGTAAATTGTAGGTAATAGCTAGCTCACTCACTAATTTGTACATCACCAGGTGGTAATAGTCTCACTGACTTTTCAGTACTTATTTGTATTACAATGTACAGTTCCAAAGACCAAGCTGGGTTGAGCATTTAGACATTTAATTGTTTTCCCCTATCATAAGACCAATCACACTACAAAAAAGTACATAAATAGATGAGTTCAGACTAGTAATATTTTTGTTTTTTCAGGTTTAATTAATCTTTAAACTACTCCTATCAAGCAAGATCAAAAACATAATATATATAGTTAAAACATGTGACTAAAATGGCTTCTCTCTGTCCTCAGACACATTTTGTTTCACAGAGAGGATTGAATTTTCCCTACCTACCCTCCAGTAATAATTTAATAAATCATTTAACTGAAAATACTTTCAATTACTTTCTATTTTTAGGAAAAAAGAAATCTGTCCACATGTGTATTTGTTTCTCCAGTGGTTCATACTGTCCACGATGGTCAGCTGTGGTGGTTTACAAAACCAACCTCAGCAGCTGAAAAGGGTATCATCTATGCTGAGACCAGGAAATACGAGCTGCTGTTCCCTTAAATGTACCTTCTCTATTCCATGAAGTTCACTTAGGCAATCTGTGCATTGGAAAGAGGAGCCCATAAAAAGTTTGCTTTTATAAGACTTGCACAAAGCACTGAGACACTACAATTAATTGTGGCCTTGCCAAAATAGCTAAAAAATATCCTCTAAAACCACTGTGGTTTTGCCAATAGGGCTTCTACTTCGTGGCTGTTGTCTTTCTTTCTGGTAACAAAAACCAGACTCTCTTTTGAACATTCCCACCACTACAATCCTCAGAAGCCAGCTTCAGGAAAGAGTAGCATTTAGTGGGCATGAGTTACACTACAGGATTGATTTATTAAGCACAAAACTAGAAGAGATAGCAAAGAAATTCTCTTTTTTATGAATAAATAACCTGGAAGGAAGTGGTTTATATTGAACTACAGGCCTCAGGTGTTCTTACTGTGTTCTTTCCAGCTGGACAGGTACAGTCTTCCCCCGTGTTAAAAAAACCACATGGTTCCCTGACTCAATCAGATACACAGCTTCAAACATTTTTGGTTTTTCTGTTTTGCACAGAATTAGTTTTTCCTGTTAAACAGAGCTGTCATTTTTTAAGATAAAGCATATTGAATCATGAAAATAAACATGCAAGTTTAATTGCATCTAAGTTAATAGTACATAACCGGTCTGATTACTAAAGTTTTAGAAAGGAAATAAAGCTGAAGGGTGTTAAGTCAGACAGTATATATACCCACTTGGTTAAGGCATCAAACTGCTGATAACCTCTAATGCAGCCCATATTTCCAGCTACAGGACATAACAATTAGAGAAGGATTCAGGGGTAAAGGAAGTAGAACATCCCAGGAACCATAGCTTTACTAAGTGTTTTGATCTCCAACGGTTACCTGAAAACCTAATGAGAAGACATGTTTTCATAAGGGTGGAATAAATCACCTTATGCCTCTAAAGCTCTGACCTTTCTCTCCCACTTTTTCTAATGTAAACACAGTGCTGTTTATTTGTATTAAGGTAGCGAAAAAGGCCTCCATGAGCTTGAGAGACAGTAAGGGACCATCATTGACCCAATGAACTCCCAACTAAAACAGACAGACGTATTATTAATCATCTCCTTTGTACTGATAAGGAAACAAGGCTCTGAGAAATGCCAAGAGTTAGATGTACAAAGGGACTAGGCATTATAATACGCCTACGTTTCAGGCACCTACAACAGAAGCCAGAGGCCTAAGCATGGTGCTGAGCATGCTTACTGGCTTGGACCCTTTAAGGGACACAGATGGGGTGCTAACTGGATCTTCACGGGCATGAGGTAGGCACCAACTGGCTTCACACATGCATGTGCACACACTCTGTTCAGGGCCCCTCAACTTCAGACACACACACACCCACCCAACCACCCCTGTTTAGGGCCTTTCACCCTTGCTGATGCAATCTTAGGCATGTGTGGTGGTCAAGCATAGGTTTCTGAAGTTCAAAAATGTTTGTTTTAGGCACCTAAATGTAATCTAAAAAGTAGTTACCTAACTTCTTTAATACAGTGGCACCCAATCTTCAACCCTACAGCCTGGAAGACCGAAACAGGGTCAATGCATAGCATCAATTCACAGATGTGATCAAGAACACTGCTGCAGTCTCCCTCCCATCCCTCTGCAAATGCATGGATCCATTCACACATGGATCCATCTACATGCTGACCCAATCCCATATGCTGAATCTGGCCATGTGCAGGAGTGACTCTGTATGCCATACACTATAGCACGCTGGGCAGTATTATCTGGTCCACAGGGGGTCCTCATAGTCCAGAAACATGGCAGCAAGGGAATAGTTCAGATGAACATTGTATGAGGGTTTAGATGAACATGCTCTGAAACAAAGCATGTTCTGTAACTTGTGTCTATGAAGCTCCCAGCCTATTGCTGTTTTCAGAATGGGAGTGGGGAAAGGAAGCAGAGGGAGTTTGGTCTGGGGTTTTTTCAGCTGGTGCTAAAAAGTGGGCTGGGTAGATTGGAGTCCAGTCCACCCACCTCACCCTTCAGGGCCAGCTGGGGAACCCCAAGAATGAGCTCCCTCTGCTCCCTTTCCCCTCTCCAACTCTGAAAATAGCTCCCGGACTGGGAGCGGGGGAGCAGCATTGCTATGGAGACTGGGCTGCAGGCTCGCAGCAAGCAGCTGGCATCCCCAACTCCTGGACCCAACCGCAAACTGCAGTTGGGTCCAGAAGATTGTTGCAACTCACAGTGCTTCCTGCAAAGTGCTATGAGTTGCAACAGGGAGCTGCTCTTCTGTCTGCACCTTGTGGGAGCAGGAACTGAAATCCAGGTCTCCCATCTCCCCTCTGAGTCTCTCAGTGACTAAATTAGAGTCATATTCTTTTTGTCATGCTTGCTTTCATTCTCACACTCTCTCTTGCTCACATTGGGATTACTAATTTTTGCATTCTTTTGCTGCTATGGAGCCCAGATTCAACAGGAGCTGTGGAGAGTTCTCATCTGCCCATTGTAAGCTACAGCTTGGATATTAGAGCATGCTTGTGAAAGCAAAGGTGTCTGGATGCTCTCATGCTGAGGAAGAAACTGAATTTCAGTTGCCCACTTCCTAGGTAATTGCTCTAACCACTGTTGCATTATATAAAAGGTGGACAGTAATGGCACCACCCTACTTCAAAAGGAAGTCACTGCACCTGATTTTGTGCAGACGCTGACTCTGTCATTTTGTGTGTGTTGGGTACAATTAGAGAACACCTACTTGATTGCACCAAAGGTGCCCGGCTGTTCTTTTCTAGATGTCTAGACAGCCAGATTTACATGCATACATGATTGTCCCCAAAATGCGACTTACATATAGAGTGGCATTCTATTTCTGGTCACGTATGTGGGTAGGGCTATGCACGCAGGACTAGAGTGCCAACCTCTGTAAGTGGTGTTTTGGGGACTTAGACAAGCATGTCAATGACAAAGTCCAGATGTCAAAGCACCCAGAAAAGAATAGAATGCCACCCCAAGTTTCTGAAGACACAAAAACTTTATATGAGGAAAATGCTGAGCTGCTCAGCCCCGGCAAGATTGGTGCAGTTTTGGGCATACCTGAGGCACATCTAGTTAGGTAAATATATTTAGGCCCTTTAGAGGTTAAGCAGTAGCTGAGTAGATGCTTTCAGGACCACAGTTTGGGATGTAGGTGAAAGTAAAGTTCCTAAGTCCTTCATTCAGAAAGGTTATACGTGATGTCTGTGACAGGGAAACTGCACTCAGAGTGTCTGCACCCCACTTTGACACTGAAACCACAAGACAATCTGCCATCTTCATAGAAACCAGTAGTAGTAAGTTTTCATTTTTAATCAAGTTAACGAGCCTGACCATTTGTCAGTTAGGGAACGTTTAAGGTTTTATCTATGTTACTGTGCTGTCACCTACTGAAATTACACATGGAAACTACAGCTTACCAGCTAGGGGTTCAAAGCACTTCTGCCTTCAGAAGCAAGATGATCATTTTGGTGGTATTCTATGACTCATTTGTGCTATGCATATCAAGATACTTAGACCATCACTGCAATTATATAAAAGTTATTATACAAAGATGATTCTATTCCAAAAAAAGCCAAGCTATCCATTACATGCATTATATTACTATGCTGGATTGTCCACAAAGCCTCAAGCCTTTAACGGTTGCTTTCAGATTGCATCAGTACACACCTGTGGAAAAAAAGCTGAGAATCCCCTGTACTAGTCTTACTGTCATTAGTAGTAACACAAGAGTTGAGTCCTCTTCTCCCCCCACCTGCCATCAGCAGGGCCCTTCTTGCACTAGGAGCTCTACAGACTCATAGAATGAGTCAACCCCATGCTCCAAACCACTTACAATCTCATTAAATATAAATATGCTAAAAATGGAAGGGGAGGGAAGGGGGCTAGGGTGGGGGAGGTAACAGGACAGCATAGGGCAGGGAAGCTGGAGGAAAAGGGTTACCTAGTTCAATATGAAATGGCACCTGGCTAAATGTCAATGCTTTTTAAAGGTATGAATGAAAGAGAAATACTGATATTAGGTGGTGTGCACCATAGATTGCAGAGAACAAAGAATGACAGACATATGGAGAGATTTTCTACATGTCAAGACAACATAGTATATTCAATGGCGCCAGGAACCCCAGACAACTCAGACACTGGTTATACTTTTCAGAGCTCTATGGATATGCAATAAGGTGGAACCAGAAAAAAAGTCTACAAAAAACCCTCCCTTCAGAAAACGCTAATTTGGACTATCCCCATTAGACTTCCTTGAAGAGCCAAGCTGACATTCACTGCAGTGTTTAATCTGCTTGGAGTAGTTATATTTGGAACTGCTGTTCTATTCTGCCATATGACTTTTCCCAGGAGCTGCAAAACTTATAAGGAGGAGTGCACGAGAGAATATTTTGTTCCTATATGTGGGAATGTTATAGGAAAGCCATGACTTGGTACAGGACTGTTTTATTTTTTTTTCCCTGCGCACATTTTTTCCATATTATACTTCTTTCCATGCATTAATTCTTGTTTCGTATTTGTCCTCCTTACCATCTGCTTAGAAACAACATATTAGCTACTCAGAATCTGCATCTGATATCATATACTTGTACGCTGCTAATTTCAGAGCTGGGGTGGGAGGGGTGGCTCCTGATTTATGTCAGCAAAAGGGAGAACAGATTATGCTCTAAGGGGCTGTTCTTCCTTTAATGTGTGGAAGTTACTTACACCTGTTGAGGGAAGAGTAGACTAGAGTGCAAACAGTGAAAAGTGGCAATTCTACACTGCTTAAGCACTCAAAACTAGTAGCTAGGCTGACAAATATCTGCCACTGGTGTCCCTGGCTTTGGCACAGTGTTGGTAGCATAGCATGATAGTACATAATATCTTGAAAGCTGATGATACTGCCAGCGATTTCAGTTCACATCTCTAATCACTTTTTAAAACACTCACAACTTCAAGGAACAGTCCTCGTTATGTTGTGTCAGATCTGCTTTCGGATACCAAACTAAATAACAGGATCATGGTCAATTATGCCAGGGTTAACATTTAAACAATCAGAAAGCCATCTGTATTCTTTCTACAGGGATTTCTTGGTTTTAGAGGCCACTAGGAGCAGAGGCCTCTTTGCAGCACCACATAATTGCACATATTGCACTTAAAAACATGTGCCCTGCTGCTAATTTGCAGCACTGGGGCAAAATTTGCTACCAGGATTTCCAGGTAGCAAAAATAGCCCTGCAAAAGAAAGGGGCACAACACATACCAAAGCGCCATGTGCTGGGACAAATGCTGAGACAGGGGAGCAAGCAGCCAAGGGCTGCCTGCTCCCCCATCTCCAAGTGCCACTCCCTGGTTGGCTGGGGCACAGGGTGCCTCAGCGGGGGTGCTGCCTGCTGGCCAGCTCTGCACTGAGGCACACTGAGCCAGCTCCCCCTGCAGCACATGGAGCAGCAGGACAATGTGTCCCACTGCAAACCACACCAGCAGGGGCATTCACTGTAGCACAAAGTAGCGGCACACATTTGTGCCGTGCCCACTACTATTTGTGCTGCTGCAAACACACGCCCCTGCTTGTGTGGATGCAGCCAAAAAGGGCTATTTCCATTATTTTTTGCACACCCACCTCATTCCATTAATTTCAGTGGGAATTGCCACTAAAACAAGGAAGACTAGATTCAGCCCACAATTATTTACGTGGGTTCTACTTTCAAAGAACATGCAAGGAACAGAAGGTTCCAAGGAAGGGAATTTGTAGGGTCAGTAATTGAAAGTATGGGACATCACCAGCACCTCCTAAAGATTTAAACCAGAACCACGCAGAACAGTATAAGATTTAGAGTATTTGTCTCATGTTATGGAAAGTATAATTTAGGTTATGTTGATATTTCTATTACAAACCCTGGGAAGTGGGTGTTTCTAACTGGAGTGTACATTCCCATAAAAAAAAAATGGCCTTAAAAGGGAGTCCCCTCAACAGTTAGAAAGAGAAATCTCTTCAGTTTAAAAACATGCAAACCACACAGAGGTTAAAGCTCCTTTTTCACTACTTTTGCTCAAAAGATACTTTTGACTAGAGGTAATGATAACTTGTGAGGATGAGTGAGTGCACAGCCCACTCTGAATATATTATTAAAATGATTTGTTTCATTAAAAACAACTTACTACAGCAGGCAAGTGGAAATTTATGGCCAACAATTATGTTATAATTGTTATAGTGCCTGGAGATACTTTATTTCCACTTACATGAATGACCCCAATCATCAACTTCATCCACTTGGACAAAGAATTCTCAAACTAAGAATAAACGCACTGTCATAGCCTGTGAGTGGAGTACTTGCACACGCCAAACTTCCCACTGATATAGGCTGCTAGGTTTACACATGCAGCAGGCATGATCATTCGGGACTGTTTAAACGCCTTCTATTTCTCCAGGTTTTCAATTCATTAATGTTTGCCCTTCCCAACTTCCTTCTTATATGTCTTCATAGTTAAGGGATACTCTTCAGGAATGTGTTCACTGAAATAAGAAGGGCAGCTAATATACTGCAGAGACTTCTTAGCTGTTACACTTTCTCTTCCCTTCTCCTTGACCAGTGTTCATGGCTGATGGACATGGCTGCCAGGGCCAGATTAACCCATTAGTGGTCCTTAAGAAAACAAACTTATGGGCCCCGAGCTGGTTGAGACCCCCCCCCCCCCCACCCCGGGCCTACCAGCCATGGGGAGCAGGGCTTGGAGGAGGGTTGCCAAGTCTTGTGAGGAAAAAAAAAAGACCTGCCTTAAAAACAAGCCCACAACAAGCCCAAAGTATTTCAAAGAGAGGGGAGTGGGGGGGGTGGTGTCCATGGGGGGATTGTGAAGGGGTGTGGCTGTATGTGGGGGTTCAATAGCGTATGTTGGGGTATATATATGGGAGGGTTCATAGTTTCATAGTAGCTAGGGTCAGGAGGGACCTGAACAGATCATCTAGCCTGACCCCCTGCCACAGGCAGGAATGAATTCTGGGTTCACAAGACCCCAGACAGATGATCGTCCAACCTCCTCTTGAATATGCCCAAGGTAGGGGCGAGGACCACTTCCCTGGGAAGTTGGTTCCAGATTTTGGCCACCCTAACTGTAAAAAACTGCCTTCTGATCTCTAACCTAAACCTATTCTCCATCAGCTTATTACCATTGTTCCTTGTCACCCCAGGTGGTGCTGGGAAGAAAAGGGCTCTACCTATTTGCTGTTGATCCCCCCTGATGAGTTTGTAGGCAGCCACCAGGTCCCCCCCTCAGCCTCCTCATGCTGAGGCTGAACAGGTTCAGGTCCCTCAGTCTCTCCTTGTAGGGCCTGTCCTGCTGCCCTCTCACCAAGCGGGTGGCCCTCCTCTGAACTCTCTCCAGGCTGGCCACATCCCTTTTGAAGTGCGGCGCCCAATACTGGACACAGGACTCCAACTGCAGTCTGGCCAAAGTCACATACAGGGGGAGTATCACTTCTCTGGACTGGCTTGAGATGTACCTTTGGATGCATGACAAGGTATGGCTGGCTTTGCTGGCTGCGGTCTGTCATTGGTGGATCATGGTCATCTTTGAGTCAATAATGACTCCGAGATCCCTTTCCACCTCTGTGCTTTCAAGAGGGGAACTCCCCAGACTGTATCTATGCTGTGGATTCCTTCTTCCAAGGTGCAGCACCCTGCGTTTATCTACATTGAACCCCATCCTATTCTTGTCTGCCCACTTTTGTAGTCTGTCTAAATCTAGTTGTGGCCTCTCTCTCCCTTCAAGTGTGCCCACCTCACCCCACATCTTAGTGTCATCAGCAAACTTGGACAGCGTGCTTTCCACCCCCTCGTCCAAGTCACTGATGAAGATGTTAAACAGTGTGGGCCTGAGTACTGAGACCTGGGGTACCCCACTGCCCACATCTCACCATGTTAAGTACAACCCGTCCACCACTACTCTCTGGGTGAGCCCCATCAGCCAATTTTTTAGCCATCAAACTGTGTAGGCATCAATGCCACAGTCGCTTAATTTATTGATGAGGATGGGGTGAGAGGTTCAGCCATGAGATGGGATGTGAATAGTGGGGGTCCCCCAGGGCTTGGTCCTGGGGTCTACACTGTTCAACATCTTCATCAGTGACTTGGACGAGGAGGTGGAAAACACCTTGTCCAAGTTTGCCAATGACACCAAGATGTGGGGAGAGGTAGGCACGCTCGAAGGGAGAGAGAGGCTGCAATTAGATTTAGACAGACTACAGAAGCGGGCGGATGGTAATAGGATGGGGTTCAACGTAGATAAATGCAGGGTGCTGCACCTGGGGAGAAGGAATCCACAGCATACAAGCTGCGGAGCTCCCCCCTTGAGAGCACAGAGGCAGAAAGGGATCTTGGAGTCATTATTGACTCCAAGATGAACATGAGCCGCCAATGCCAGACCGCAGCCAGCAAAGCCAACTGCACCTTGTCGTGCATCCAAAGATGCATCTCAAGCCGGTCTAGAGAGGTGATACTCCCCCTCTACACGACATTGGTCAGGCCACAATTGAAGTACTGTGTCCAGTTCTGGGAAATGCATTTTAAGAAGGATGTGGCCTGCCTTGAGGGGGTTCAGAGGAGGGCCACCCGCTTGGTTGGAGGGCAATAGGGCAGGCCCTATGAAGAGAGGCTGAGGGACCTGAACCTGTTCAGCCTCAGCAAGTGGAGACTAAATGGGGATTTGGTGGCTGCCTACAAACTCATTAGGGGAGATCAGCAGCAAATAGGAAGGGCCCTATTCCCCCCAGCAGCACCTGGGGTGATGAGGAACTGCTGGAGAACAGGTTCAGGTTAGAGATTGGGAGGCACTGTTTCACTGTTAGGGTGGCTAGGATCTGGAACCAACTTCCTAGGGAAGTGGTCCTCGCTCCTGCCTTGCTTAAATTCAAAAAGTGGTTGGATGAACACCTGTCTGGGGTCGTGTGATCCCAGCGTGTGCTCCGGCCAGTGGCAGGGGGTTAGACTAGATGAACTATTTAGGTCCCTTATGACCCCACACTACTATGAAACTATGGTGCATTAGGCTGCATGTCAAGATGAGGGCAGCTGTGTAGTCTGTGGTGCTGCAGACAGACACCACACATGCAGGCATTCCTTGCAATACTGCCTGGCAGCACAGGGGATTTTTGACCTGGGGTTAAAAAAACCCTTGCCTTAAAAAGCAGGGCAGCACACATGGAGGCAGTGCGCGTGGCCCAAAACCGGAGGCAGGCCTGGCTGAGCCATGCTTCAGCTGCTGGCCAGGCTCCCAGCTGCAGGAATGCCACAGCTGCAGCTCCCCAGGGCCCCCAAGGCCCCAGGTAAGGCTGCTGTTGCCAGTCACAGCCTCCCCTACACAACCCAGGGTAACCTGCCGTGTGCCAGAGTGCGCGTGGCATGGGCATTCCCTGGGGGCAAGCAGCAGTGGCACAAGGTGTGCCGCTGTTATTTGTCCCTGGGGGAAAATGGCCACACTTATTGGACGTAGTCTAAGAGTATAAAATACTATTAGGGAAAAAAATCTCGTGATTTCCAGCTAAAAGAAAGAAAATCACAAAGGGCAACTGAATCACAGCTTTTCTATACTTGGGGCTGGTACTACAGCCTTTCCCCAGTTCTCCTTTTGAGAGCATGAACAGACCTGCTTGTACTGAATACACACTGCTAACGCATTCAGGGCAGGCATTCCAAGCCACAACTACAAAAGGCTTTCCCCAATTTCAGATCTAATGTGTCTGTGTTGTGATCCATCTGCAACTGCACCCACATGGCACCAGATTGCTCTACAATGCTGAGCCCAGAAGAACAAGATGAAATGCTTCCATGGTTACACAGCTGACCAGGGCAGACTGCTGCAGTTAGAGCTATCTAGAGGGAACATTAACTACAGCCACTTCGTAGTTCGCTACATACCAATGCTGCTGTCCGAGTTTCTGGAACAACCTGAGTTTGAGATGACCTTTGCAACTACAAAAGGCCTTTTGTAATGATATGCCTTATTCCTACTGCTTGTGCTACTGTTACAGTCCTCTGCCCATTCTAGAAGGCCTTAATACTATGATCAATGTTCCCACAACAGCTGAGGGAACAAGTATTGGGCAGAAAGAGTAACACACTTTTTTAAGTGCTGAGGAAATTGCCGTGACAGAGAAAAACAGAGAGAGAGCAATGGGAAGGAATTACATAGGACCCAACCCAGTTGGCATAACCCTATAAGAGTCTTTCCATCATTTTCCACTATCCTTTTACCTGCAATCCTCCTACTTCATTTCTCTGACTCCCTAGGCAATGTGAGGAGTAATTGGGAGCATCTGACAGAGATGCCTTGAAGAAGTATGGCAGCCACCTTCTCATAGGAGTTAGTTGCTGCACTGCAACCCTATTACTTCTTACAATGAGCTAGCTAATAACAGCATGATTTTCACTTCAGTGAGGTGGAAGGTGCAAGGGCTTACACTGCAGGAAACAATCTCAGAGAGAAGTTCACCATACTGGTGCTGAGAGATTAGTTTGTGTGAAAATGAGAAGTCATCAGCAACTTTATTCAGTAAGCAGCATGGTAGCAAACACAATGTCAATAAGAAGGAGAGTTGCTTGTGGGACTGCAGGTTTCCTGTAGTAACTCACAAGGACTAAGGCTGGAACTACTGCAAATCTTTTGCTTTTTTAAGATCAATTGTAATGTAAATGCTAACACTGCCTAATAGGCTAAACAAAGCAGGGAAATGATGAGTCAGACTCGCTCATAGTTCATTTGAACAAGCCACACGCAAGTAGAGATTCATGAATCTGTGCAAGTGAAATCCTGTTGGGGGGATCCTTTTATTGTTTTTACAAAGAAGCAGAAGGGAAGGGCATACGGGGATGTTTGAAGGAAGCCCTCAAGCAGACATTCCTCTGTGGTACTAATACCAGTATTGTCCAGACCTGTTCCTAAAACACCTTTTTATTTTAATTTAAAATTTAATTTGACTATAATCCAAGGCAGCCTACTACCATTCAATTTCAGGTGGAATGTTTTATATTGTTCTTTAATGGGAAGTTTTTATTTTTCCTGACAAGGAGAATATATCTTCTCTTTTGGAGGAGATAAGAAACATTTGGGAATACATGAGACTGTCTGACAATTAAGAAGAGCTGGCAAACTGCCTGTTCTTTGGATAGGTTTAAACGAGGGTTTCAGCCTCTGTAACTATTATGAAGATAACAGATTAACAGCTCAGTAGGCTTTGAGGACCAATAACTTCAACTCAAAACAATCACAAATATTCTTACAGTTGCCTTTTGGGGCACAATATAAATAATTTCCTTACTGAGTATTTAAAACTCTGCTGCTGTATTTTTGTGTTTATTTCCTTACTTCACATATTTTTTTCTGGTCAGCAAAACATTTTCCTCCTCTACAAAAAAGAAGAATCAGTGTGACAGTTAAAGAGTAAAGAGTTACAAAAAGATGTCACAAAACTGAATAGGTAACAAAGTGGAAGATGAAGGGTTGCCAGAATCTGGAATGGGCTCCCAAGGGAGGTGGTGCTCTCCCCTACCTTGGGGGTCTTCAAGAGAAGACTGGAGAAGCACCTGGCTGGGGTCGTCTGACCCCAGCACTCTTTCTTGCCCAGGTAGGGGGTCGGACTCAATGACCTACTGAGGTCCCTTCCAACCGTAACATCTATGAATCTATGAAGTTTAACATTGGTAAGTGTAAAGTAATGGACACAGGGGAAAAAAACCCTAACTTTGCAAACAGAATGATGGGCTCTGAATTCACTGTTACCTTTAAAGAAAGATCTTGGCTTCATTGTGGAGTGGTCTCACACACTATTAGGAATCATAGGAAGGAATTGAAAACAAAACTGAAAAGATAAGTATACCAGTATATGAATACATAGTGTACCCACCCCTTAAATACCGCATGCTGCTCTGGCCAACCTACCTCAAAAAGGATATGCTAGAATTAGAAATGGTATGGAGACAGGCCATAAAGATTTTCAGGGTGGTGGAAAGGCCTTCATATGAGGAAAGACTGGAAAGGCAAGGACTTGTCAACCTGGAAAAAAAGCTGATTGACTGACCGGGAGGGAATATGATACTGGTCAATAGAGTCATGAGTGTTGAGGAAAAAGGGAAGAGAGGACTGTTGTTTACTATACGGCATAGTACAAGAAATAGGAGGAACCCAATGAAATCAGCAGGCAGCAGATTTAAAGCAAACAGATGGAACTATTTTTTACACAATGAAAAATTAAGACATGGAGCTCATGGTTACAGGATGGTTGTAGGCAGTATTCCCTCTAAGCTGTGTGGCATGTGTGGCCACACAGGCGCACCTGGCCGCCCGGCATGAGTGCACCTGCATGGCCACACACACCACACAGCTTAGAGGGCATGTTGGTTGGAGGACAATAAAACACTTAGGTTAAAAAAAGGATTAGACAAATTTATGGAGGATAAGACCATCAGGGGTTATTGGACACAAGAGGGATGTAACCTATGGAAGGTGACTGGGAGAGTATGTCAAAGGATGGATTAATGTACACATGCCGTGTATCTTATTTTGTTCCTCTAAAGTCGAGGTATCATGCACCCACAGTCTGGATCTGGCCCCTGGAACCACAGCATCTGGCCTGCTGGGTTACTGGTGGGCTGGGGGATTTGGGGGCATAGCTATCAGTAATGAACATGGCCTCCTGCAGAATCTAGGGCCCTGTGGCTCTGGCTCACACCACCTTCAGTGATGTATGCAGGGAAGGAGAGCCCAAGGAGGATGGCACAACAGTTCTTGATAGCCCTGCATCTGTCTAATTTGCCATCACTTGTGCAACTCCAATATGACAAGCAGCCACCTGGCCTGTGGCCATCTGCCCCACTCATTGCCATTGCTTTGCCACTGGTGCCAAAGTAGCTGTGGTGGCTGCTGCTGCTGCTGTGGCTATCACTTAATGTCCCACATTGGATCCAAACTGCAAGGAGCCCCATATTCTGGATCTGGCCCAGGGCACAAGGTGAGTTTGACACCCCTGCTCTAAAGCACTGTTATTTGTCATGGTCAGAGACAGGATGCTAGGCAAGATTGGCCCTTTGGTCAGACCCATCACAAGCAGAGGCAAAGCTCCCATTGACTTCAGCTGGTACAGAATGAAACTCGTGGTACCTTCAAGAAAATGCAGGCATCTACAGTACAGCTACAAGAAGCTAAAGCTTACTGTTATCAGCAGGTGCATCCCTTAGCAACTTGGACATCAACCACCATGTGATGATAGAGTTCAGGATTCTGACGAAAGGAAGGAAGGAGAACAGCAGAGTAAGGACCCTGGACTTCAGAAAAGCAGGCTTCAACTCGCTCAGGGAACTCATGGTCAGGAACCCCTGGGAAGACAGACTGAGGAGGAGAGGAGTCCAGGAGTGCTGGCTGTACTTGAAAGAAGCCTTACTGAGAGTGCAGGAACAAACCATCTCAATGCACAGGAAGACTAGCAAGTATGGCAGAAGTCCAGCTTGGCTTAGGAGGGAACTCTTCAGTAAACTAAATCACAAAAAGGAAGCTTATAAGAAGTGGAAACATGGACAAATAACTAAGGAAGAATACAAGAGCGCTGCTTGGGTATGCCGGGATGAAGTCAGGAAGGCCAAAGCACAGTTGGAGTTGCAGCTAGAAAAGGATGCGAAGGGTAACAAGAAGGGTTTCTACAAATATGTCAGTAGCAAGATGAGGATCAGGAAAATTGTGGGTCCTTCACTGAATGGGGGAGGCAACCTTGTGACAAAGGATGCAGAAAAGACTGAAGTACCCAATGCCCTTTTCACCTCAGTCTTCTCAGGCAAGGTCAGCTCCCAGACTATGGTACCTGGTAGCACAGTTTGGGGAGAAGGTGAACAGCCAACAGTGAAGAAAGAACAAGTTAGAGACTATTTAGAAAAGCTGGACATATACAAGTCCATGGGACTCGATGGTGCTGAGGGTGTTGTCTGATGTGATTGCAGAGCCACTGGCCATCATCTTTAAAAATTCCTGGTGATCAGGAGAGGTCCCGAATGATTGGACAAGGGCAAACATAGAGCTCATATTTAAGAAAGGAAAAAGGAGGATCCAGGGAACTACAGACCAATCAGCCTCACCTCAATCTCTGGAAAAATTATGGAGCAGATCCTCAAGGAATCTATCTCAAAGCACTTGGAGGAGAAGAAGGTGATTAGGAACAGTCAGCATGGATTCACCAAGTGCAAGTCATGCCTGACCAACCTGATTGCCTTCTATGATGAGATGACTGGCTCTGTGGATGCAGGGAGACCAGTGAATGTGGTATATTTTGATTTTAACAAGGCTTTTGATAGGGTCTCCCATGATGTTGTCATAGGCAAGCTAAGGAAGTATGGGTTGGATGAATAGACTATAAGGTGGAGAGAAAACTTGCTGGAGCATTGGGCTCAGAGAGTAGTAATCAATGGCTCAGTCTGTAGTTGGCAACCGGTACCAAGGGGAGTGCCTCAGGGATCAATCCTGGAGCCAATTTTGTTCAATGTCTTCATCAACAACTTGGAAGATGGCATAGAGTGCACCCTCAGCAAGTTTTCAGATGACACGAAGCTGGGGGGAATAGTAGATACTAGGGGTGTGCGAATCTTCTGTCGCCAAATCGATTTGGAGAAGATATGGCCCGATTCAGAGGCTGAATCACCGAATCCGAATTGAATCGGGAGGAAAAAAAACCTGTCTGAATCAATTCAGAAAAGATTTGGAAAAAGATTTGGCGATTCAGCGATTCAGAAGGCAGTCTTGCAGGGGAACAGAAACTGAGAAGAGGGAGGGGGAGCAGGGGAGGAAAGACTGGCATCTGTAGCTGGCTAGTGGCTGTGATCTTTCCCTGAGTCCCCTTCCAATCACAGTGCTGTGGGGGAGGGACGTAGAAATAGGATATAAACCTCTGTCTGCAGCCTTTCTGTCCCTTTTGTGAGCTTTTTCTGCCTGAGCAAAAGAGGGGTGGGTGGCTGGCCCAGAAACAGGCGGACGAGCAGAGATCTAATTGGCACCAGGAAGGCCCCCTGTTACAGGCTACCATCCCTGCTGTTTTTATCCTGCCACACCTTAACACACATATACACAGTCACACGTCACAAGTTTTGCTTGTCAGCAGCTTGAAGTGCAGTTTCCCAGAAACCTCTGCACCTACCTCCTTGAAACTTGACAGACCCCATGCTCTGAGAAGGGACTACCATCTCTGCTGTTTTCATCCAAATCTGCCTTAACACACACATGACACGAGTTTTGCTTTCAGCAGTTTGAGGTGAAGTTATAGGTATTTCCCCATTATAGTCTATGGCCTAATCACTGACTCTCTCTGAATCAGCACCTAATCTTCCAAATCCAATTCAGCCGAATTGATTCAGGACAGTGATCCAAACCTCTGAATCAAATCACTGTCCTCTGAATTGGTTAAATCTGAATCTGAATCAAATAGTTCCCTATTTGCACAGGCCTAGTAGATACGCTGGAGGGTAGAGCTAGGATTCAGAATGACCTAGACAAATTGGAGGATTGGGCCAAAACAAATTTCATGAGGTTCAACAAGGACAAGTGCAAAGTCCGGCACTTACGACATTACAATAGGCCTGTGTGAAGTGGCTAGTATTCACTTTGGATTCAGATTTGGCCGATGTGGGGAACAGTGATTCGATTTGGTAATTCGAATCACTGTCCCAAATCAATTTGGCTGAATCTGATTTGGAGATTTGGCTGCTGCCAAATCTCTAAATCACTGAGTCCCATCCCCAACCCACTTTCCCTGCCCAGCAATAGCTTCCCTGCCCACCCCAGCTCCCAGCACTTTGAAAAAAAAGCCCCACGCACTGGGTGCTGCTGGGCAGAGGGGTGGTGATCCCTGCTGCCCCCCACTGCCCCATGCTGCATGGGGGGCTCTTCCACAAGGCCCCCCAACCCCCCCTGCTTCCCCAGTCCCGCCCCCCATGGCTGCCCCACCCGCCCTAGCTCCGGCTATTTCAGGAAAAAAAACCCTAAACCCCAGACTCACCAGTTCCTGCCTGGCATGGGGCAATCCCCGCTGCCCCACACTGCCCCATGCCATGTGGGGGGCTCTCCCACGAGCCCCCTGAAGCCCCGAGGCTACTGCAGGAACCCATGAGTCCTGGGGTTTTTCTTGGGTTTTTTTTCTTAAAGGGCTGGAGCTGGGGCGGGCGAGGCAGCTATGGGGGGGCTGGGGGAGCAGAGGGGGTTGGGGGGACTCATGGCAGAGCCCCCCACGCAGTGAGGGGCAGTGGAGATTGCCCCTCCACCTGGCAGCACCCGGTCAGAAGGGGCTTTTTTTTAAAGCACCAGGAGCTGTGGCGGGCAGAGCAGCCATGGCGGGGCTGGGGGAGTGGGCAGGAGCTGGAGGCAGGGGATGGGGTCTGGCAGGAGTCCCGCATGGTCCCCTCCCCCCTCCTCCAGCGCCCCCCCCACTCCTCTGCTCCCTACTTACCAGCTCCGAGTCCAGCTCCAGCTCCTTGCTGCAGCAGGTGGGGACTGTCTGAATCATCGAAGTTCTCCAAATCTTTTCCAAAGATTCGGAGAGCTTCAAATCGATTCAGACTTTTTAATTGGTCCCCTGATTTATTTTGGATTCAGAGATTCAGCCACCGAATTGGGCCAAATCTTCTCCACATCGAATCAGGATCCAAAGCTTCACACAGCCCTAGAGTACAATCCCATGTACCAGTACAGGCTGGGGGATGCCTGGATGGACAGCAGATTTGCAGAAAAGTACCTGGGGGTTACAGTGGACAATAAGCTGAATATGAGCCAACAGTGTGTCCTTGTTGCTAAGAAGGCTAATGGCATACTGGGCTGCATTGATAGGAGTGTTGCCTGCAGACCGAGGGAAGTGATTATTCCCCTCTACTCAGCACTGGTGAGGCCATATCTGGAGTACTGTGTTCAGTTTTGAGCACTGCACTACAGAAAGGATGTAGAGAAATTGGAGAGAGCCCAAATGAGGGCAACAAAAATGGTGAGCAGACTGGGGACATGACTTATGAGGAGGGGCTGAGGGAACTGGGCTTATTTAGTCTGGAGAAGAGAAGACTGAGGGGGGATTTAACAGCAGCTTTTAACTACCTGATGTAGGGTACAAAAGAGGATGGAGCTAAACTGTTCTCAGTGGTGGCAGATGAGGAGCAACCGTCTCAAGTTGCAGCAAGGGAAGTTGAGGTTAGATATTAGGAAGAATGTTTTCACTAGGAGGGTAGTAAAACACTGGAGAAGATTACAAGAGAGGTGGTACAATCTCCTTCCTTGGAGGTTTTTAAGACACAGCTGGACAAAGCCTCAGCGGGGATGATCTAGTTGGGGCTGGTCCTGCTTTGAGGAGGGGGTTGGACTAGATGACCTCCTGTGGTCCTTTCCAACCCTAATTTTCTATGATTCTATCCTGCTGTACCAGTACTACTGTCCTTTCAAAAGCTGTGGGTGCTCAGGGGACTGATTAGATATTCCTATGAAAAGCATCTGCTATAATCTTCTGGAGTGCTATTTATCAGGGCACAAGGGATGCAAATGAAAGTATTTGAAACACTGACAAACATAAGTTCAGAAAATAAAGTGCCACAAATAGACAACTAATGTGTAATCACATGAAGCTTTGTGTAGTGACAGGGATACAGGTAGGTACAGGGCACAGAGGCAAAGGAAGGGGAGTGCAGGTTTGCTTTTTCTATATAAGCGTATTCCTCATACACAGTTAATAGAACAATCTACAAGTAGGGTTAAGTGCTACAGTAGACAATGGGAATTTGTCCTGCATATGGGCTCCAGGTTCAGAAAGAAGAGAGGGAATGTAAGCAAGAAGTGCCTTGTCACAGAAGAGACTTTTACAGTGCTGTGGTTTCATAAAGCTTTGAAGAATGCCATATACTATTTCAACAGCTTGAGCTTCGATATTTATACAGTAAAAGCTATTTCACATGAGCTATTGTTTGCAGTGGAAATGTATTTTCTACCTACTTCTTTTGATAAGTAAATCTAGTCCTTATTCTCATAAAACCATCCTTCTTTTTAATCATCCAGACAATAAATATTTAAAGGCCCAGTTCTGATCTCTTATAAGTTATAACTGGTATTAACTGGGGGCAATACCATCGACTTCAGGCTCTTGATATCACATCACAAAATAATTCATGTGCCACAGGCACTAAATAGTAAGTCATTTGAGAACAGCCTATTCCTATTCACTGAATATGGTTTTAATGACTCTACAAAGGCTGCCACATGGAAATGGAACTACAGGAGAGATCCAGAAAGAGTCACTTCAAGAATCTTTAGGGCATTGGAAGCAGTAACTACAGCCTAGACTATTCTCCTGGCCATTTGGCATAGCTCAGTAAAAAAAAAACCGCTACCAGGTTGTTGTGTGAGAAAATGAATGAGGCAGAAAAGCTGCAAAACATGTTTGGGGACTGCTGCATAAAGATGTTTGGTGAGAACAGACAGCAGTGCAAGGAAATTACTTCCCAAACCAGGACTCTCAGCAAAGAAGGTGAGAAAGAACCAAAAGCATGATCAAGGAGTAAACTGGAAATGAGCAGATAATCTCAACTACTGCTTTTACTGCCAGATGTCTGAAAATTAAAAAGGTCTTTAAAAACCCCTGTAGAAATCAAATGTCTGAACAATCCTGCTTATGATGTGAGAGCTGCTCATAAGATTGGTCCTTTCTCTGCATCTAGCTAATGATGCAAAATACTCTGCTGACTTGGACCATGCTGTGTCCACCTGGTTAAACACAAAACTAATTCACTCTTTCTTTCCTGGGTTGTCATTATTTTAAATGACAAACATCAACCAAAAAGTTTAATGGAAAACTACTGTATTCCACTTGTGAAAAATGCCTGGTGGTTCTATTTACAAACTACCACCTACATGTGACGTGGAAAGATTAATAAGCAGCTTTATCTTCCCCAAACCAAACCAAAACAAAACAAAACAAAAATAGCCAAAACCTTGAATTTTACAGTTTGCTTATTACCATCAAAGCACAGTGATTTTATTTATTTATAAAAGCTCCAGAATGCACTACAGCCTCCTGTGACTAAAGGAACTGCCCTCCAGTGTAATTTAAACTTCCTTGCTCATTCATACCCACAACCACAAGGTTAAACTGACCTCCTCTGTTTTTCTGAGTTTCATCCTTGAAAAATGCACTGAAAACTTCCACCCCTGCCAAAATTAGGGACGTTTCCTCCCCATCAATTTTTAGTCACATACAGAACCCCAGCCCAGGTATATGACTAAGTTCTTAGTCATATAAACAGAAATTTCTCATCATTTCTAAAAAATTAGAAATTGTCATTGCTTCTTTCAACATGTTATAGCTTTCCTTTGAAAGCTTCATCTGAGAGGCAAAATAATTGACATGCAAACCTGGATCCTTTGAAATGATTCTTCAAATATTTGAGCCACAAAAATGGAAAGTTCCAATATAAGATTGTGTTGTTCTTAAACCATTACAATATATAAAAATGAAATACTGCACATGATGTCAGAGCAGACTACTTGAGGGGAGCAAAGAACTCCCAGAAAGTAGGATCTGTCCTCCTTGCTCATTAAGAACATCCGAGGAACTTTAAATTGGTTTCTCTTTGATAAGCTGAAACACCAGATTTAAATGCATCTTGTCTAACTCAGAGTTTTCAGATAGCATTGGTGGATGGCAAAGAAAAGGCAAGCAGAGAAGCTTACTCCAAAGCAGACATCTAGCAGTTAATGATTGCTTTCATGATTTATTACTTCTGAAACACCATTCTGGGGGACTGCTATAAGAGATTCACTAATAAATCAGCTTGGAGGCACTCTGAGGATGCGCTGTACTGTCAGCTGGTAGACCTCAAATAACAGGATCAAGTTGCAACTATAAGTTACGTGCTGATAGAGAGTAATCCTCTAAGGCAAGTTATAAATAACCCTCGAGAAGAAGATCATGTACCTGTTACATACTCCACATCCCTGCATTAAGGGACACTTTTGTGGATCGGGGCAATACCTTGAGTGGAATAAAGGCAGGTCTTTTTTTTTTCAAGCAGCATGACACTAAGTTTCTGTTTCTGAAAAAAGAGAAACTTAGCATGTGGTGCAACTCACAGTGACTGTGTGAGAGAGATCTCTGAATATTCAGTGGCTTGTATTCCCATTCACTAGAACTGGACTTTGCATGAGCATGCGAGAAGGAAGGGGGATGGGGGGGGAGGATAGCTATTAATAAGTTTTGCATTTTGGAGACTAAATTAAAAATTATTTTGGCCTGCTTCTCATACTAGCTGATAGCAAGTCTCCTTTACATCACTCTGACTGTATAAAGGGACCTTAAAATAAGCATTAAATTTAATCATGGGTCATTTACATGGCCACAGGTACATAGAGGAAACTTAGTTCAGATAAGAAATATATCTTCTATGTTAAAAATCCCACCTGCTGTTACAGTGTCAGCTCTCCACCTCTCTCCTCCCCACCACCAGTCCCCCCAAAGAAATGAAAGAAAGGAAGATTTAAGATCCGAAAGCACCTCCGTTAGTCAGTTCTGGTCTGTGATTACAATAAAATCCACAAGCTGCCAAGCTGCTCCTCTATTTTTTCCTAAGGGATCTGCAGGTAAATTGTCCTGAAATGGTCCCCTAATGTATAAAAAAATTCCTCTATTTCTTTAGCAGTTAATGCCAGTTGTCACTCTAATTAGATGAGAAAGAACAGTGTTCACAGCAGTGAGCTGACCCAGTTCTGTAAGACTCCCTTTCCCATCGCCAGCAAAAGAAATTAAACCAATTTTATGATTTATGGAGCTAAACTCATAGTGAAAGAAGCGAGCTCTGCAATGGGCGAGGCAGCAGGAAACAGGCCAAAAACAAGGCCTGTGTGAAATGGAGGAAAGTAGGTCTCTTTGCAAGGATTTGCCATGGCTGCAAAGAGGAGTGGATAAGACAGAAGGCAAAACATGGCTCTGAACCTCTGCCCCAAACCTCATTAATGAGAGTTCAGCCTGTTTTAAAGAATCTCCCTTCTGCCTCTTGTCAATCGCTGACCTGTCTATGTCTCACTTCCTCCCAGTGACCCTCCCATGAGCGTTGGCTCCTTCATTCACCAGCAGCCTTTGGCTCCCCACACTTTCTTTCTTCTTTTCAAGCTCTTGTCTCCAGGGTCAAGGGTTCTGGCAGACTTCCCTCTTCATCCAGCTCTTCCAAGGGCTGACAAATGTCAAGCATCTCACAGGACTCTATCATATTTGGCATTTCCTCCTGTGCCTGCTGCAGCCCTGCTGAAAGGCTGCACAACCAGCAGGGATTCCCCCAACCTTATCCTCCCACCGCCTGACTGCCTGGCCTCCTCCCCTTTCATTGCTTTCAGCAGGAGACAATGGACACACAAGGATGAAATTGAGACCTCACAGAAATCCATGGCAAAACTTCCACTGACCTGAATAGGGGCAAGATTTCATCCACTGAGTTACTGCTTCCCTAAATGAGCAGAGAAGCATATGTTACAGTAAGCAGGGCCCAAGTCAAAAGCATACTCAATGTGAATAGTGTGAACTGGCCACTATGGAAGCATGGTGTGGTCATACCAACTGCCTTAGGATTCAACCCTAGATAGATATAGTGTGGCACTGAAGCAGAACCTGATGTGGCATCACTCAGAAGAATAACAGGTCTGATAAAATTGAGCTCACATGAAAATCAGCAGGCAGGCAGGCTAAAATAAACTGATGAGATTTATTTTCAGTCTGAAAGATGTGCAAAGCCTGTTCTTGCTGCATGCATCTCTGTGCTCTCCATGTGCTTTACTGTTATGAGCACAGGGGCATCATACCATAAAAACCACAGGAAAAATACCCTCAGGTGGGGAGACAGCTGAAAATGATTGCATTTTTTACTGGTCTGCAGTTGGAAAGTGTTTCTACAAGCATTATTCTCATTTCTCAACTGTTGCCTCAGACAGAGACACTTTAGAATATCCTCTGGTTTTGAGTTGGTCTGGCCATTAGGCCTTTATTCTCTGGCACCTCCCACATCTGTTCATTTAGCAACTCTATGCGACATCATGCAAGAGAATGCACAGTATATGGTGCGAGTCCCCGAGGACTTTTAACAACAAAGAGGATACTTTAGTGGATCTTGAAACAAATGGAGAAAAAATGGAAGTGTTTTAAGATGAGGACTAGCCTCATCAGATTTCTGGTTGTGAATGCAACGTACAGTTCTCTTAATAATAGTTTTCTCGCACATAATGCAACACTAAATTTCAAAGAGCTGCATAAATGGTAATTACATAACATGGCTCAACAGACAGGACCCAGAACTGGGTGTCAGGAACCCTAGGTTCTGTAGTGATCATAGAATCACAGAAAATGAGGATGGGAAGGTCATCTAGTCCAAGCCCCTGCTCAAAGCAGGACCAGCCCCAACTGGATCATCCCAGCCAAGGCTTTTAAGTTTCCAAAGCCTGCAAGGGCCACAGTTTCAGATTGTAGATCACTTGCCCATACCCAGTCTTGTATTCTTAAACCTTTCTGTTGCCAGCTTAACACACAGGCCCCTCAGCCACAAGACAGGCCTGCCTAATCTCTCTCTCTCTCTCTAGATATAGATATCCATAGATATATATCTATCAATATAGATATACTGTATAGTGAATAACTTAGAAAGGCTCCCTAACAGGAGACTGAGGGACTTGAGAGATGGTCCCTCAGGCAACAGCTAGCTAGTTATTAGGTAGTAGCTGCTAATAGGTAGTACCTAGTTAGGTAGTAGCTGCTAGTCAGTCAGTGAGAGACAGACTAAGGGTTTGCAGATGTTGTGTACAGCTATATGATTGAAGTGTGTTGTTGTTCTCATTCATGTATGCCTATGTTTATTGAACCCAGTGATCACTACAGGTTGTATGCCCAGTCCTGCTAGTGAGCCAAGTACTCTCCCTCTTTCACTTCTGAGACTCAACTGGTCTCTAAATTCTTCAAGACATGGTGTGTTTCTTATTATGTATTTGTAAAGTGCCTAGCACATTGGAGCCATGAGTTAGGATGGGCTCTCTAAGGCATACTATAATAAAAAGAATAAATGATTTCTAATAAGTATATAGACATATTCAAAGATCATGGGTGTATAGGTTATTTACATGCACACAATATTGTGTAAGAGTTAAGGTTGTGTTAATACATCTCTATATTTAACAGAAAACTACTGAAAAAAGAACATGAAAAGTTAAATGTATGCTGACCATTCATGCATATATCTCATTAGCTCTCACAATGTAAAAACAATAAATACAGCATAATTTTCACTGAAGCCTGGGAGGGCCAGTCTCGCAACACCCTGTTTTCAAAACTCCTTATCTACCATCAACAAACCTGGTGTCTCCCTCCCCAGCTCCCCAACGCATCCCTCCACTACTATCCACTGGCAACAGTTCTGGAAAGTCATACTAGTTCATGTCTGAGGAAGATGGTGGCCCCATCATCCTTGAAGGCAGTTTGGATTAATTCCCAATGGGAAAAATGGATGGTCAGGGATATTTTGAAAAAAGGCAGTTATTCAGGGAATTCTCTGTAAGGGACCATTATTCATTAGACCCTACTGAAGGAGAAACTTTCAGTTATAAAGAATGATGACAAAAAATGCCCATTTATCCTAAAAAGGTTCCTTCCATGGTGCCAAGTCTTGAGTTTTCAGTACATTTTATGTAGGAAGTCTGAAGTGTCTATATTTTTCATTTATTAAAATTGTCCTTAATTCATTTTAATTTAAACTTATTATGACTTCTACTGTCTAGTTCTCAGAAAATTCATTTTATACCCAACAAGCAACTGTCACTGCTGTGGGGGGAGAGGTTTACACTGTATTCTTCAGATGCAGCAAAGTGGTTACATTCCAGGTTTAAGAACACAACTCATCTCAGCCTATGAAACTGTGAGCAGTGCTGCCATAATACATACCTACGCAAAGATATTCTGAACAAGGCTACTTTTCAAAATGATATTACATTTCTGGCTCACAAGTTTGCACATATAGATTGGATTTGCAGAGTCCAAATTCCTTCCTTTTGAGATAGCTTTATCAGCTTTCATCCTCATACTAATCAATAAAACAACCATGAAGAAAAACATAAGTTGGGTAATAACCAAGAACATACTTCATGGAAGTATAAATCAAAGTAGTGATCATCCTCAGTGCTAGACACTCATTAATAACTAATATCAAATTGAGCAAAACCCTTCTATGAGCAAGAAAAATAATGAATACTAAAAAAATATTTTAATAACTGCTCCCTCTTTGCCATTCCTTAGCTGTGTACTTAGAAAAACTAAAGCTTGTGCACCATGTTTTGAACTGGATTTTTTCCTTAGACTAAATAGCAGTAGTGGATTTTGGAAAACGTACAGAAATGAATGTACAGAGATCATAAGATCACTCCCCACAAGATGCTGGCTAGAAGCATGAAAACAATTTAATGGGCACAAGTGGTCAACTTCTTTTAGGTTAAAACAAATACATAACACTGTCCAGTGCTGTCAGTGATGTTTACATGTAGTTTAACTCCAGCCTTGTCTATCAAACATGGATCTTAGAGTGCAGTTGGAACTGCACTGATATATACCCACCAACGATCTGGCTCCTAGTATCTTTCTCCTTTTAAAGAACTTACAGCTCCTCTGCTGATGTCCTTCACTTGTGAGCAAGATGTGGCTAAGGAAATATTTTGAAAGGACCATCACCCCAAAGGCAAAATTTCAAAGGGTGGCTGCTCAGACACATGGGGGCCTGAACCAAGCAATCATGCTTACACCAAATAATCATTAACTCCTGGGCCTGCATACAACACAGCAGCCCTGGAACACACTGGGCCTGTCTTCTAAGTGCTTTGTGATGCTCAGGCAATGCAGAACCAGGGCAAGCTGCTCTTCAGGTCAGCTGGGGATTTTTATGGTTTAGGGGAATCCCTGGGTAGGGTCAATTGTGAGGCTCACTCTGTCATTCTGATCCTCTCCTACACAGGGGATGCAGTAGGCCGTGGCCAGAGCAGGAGTACAGCATACTTTAGCAATCCCCAGCCAGGCTTGTGCTGCTACATCTTGGGCTGCTTTAAGTTACACTAAGTCCCAGAGACACTGTAGATGCGGTCTAAGAACCCAGCCCAACCTTCAGTCAGACACAAGTGGCTTAGAGCCACTCTTTCCCACCCCACTCCCCTCCTAACCCTGGGCTCAGACCTAAGTATAGCTTGGCCAGACCTGCAGGTTGGGCACACTAAAAATTAGCTTTAAATATGAAACCATTCACTCTGAGACTGCCCAAGATGTTTTGACTAACCATCAGCCTTGCACAGTCCATGGGGGTATGAGTAGATAGGCCCACTGAATTTTGCTTAAAAGGGGCCCCAGTTAAAAAAAGCTCTGGAAGACAAGAGTTTATTTTTGCCCTAACATTAAAGTAGCTCCCCCCACCCAAGCCCCTTTACAAGTAACTACATAGGCTTTGCTGCTTTTCAGATCAACTCTATAGAAAAACCCCACAAGTAACAGTCAGAGCTGCAGGCAAGAGAGCTGGAGAAAGTGGATTTCAGGATGGCAAAAACAGTGCCCTATTCCTAGAGGTTGGGAATAGTTACAAATCAGCTCTTAGACTAGATCTAGGAGGAAAATTCAGACTAATGTTTTAAGAATGCTATAAAACTAATTTAAAAAATGATTTGATGGATTAGAAGAACCACTAGGAACGTGTGCATTTTTATTGCTGACCTGAAAGCTAGCATAACTCAGGATATGAGTCCTGCACATATTACAGAAATCATGACTCACTTTAAAATGGTATATTTCAGTATTTCATGCCCTTTCAAATTTTGCAGAAAGTACACTTTAAATAACTTGAATAAAAACTTGACCTAATCAAGGTCAAACTTCTCCCCAGCTTCCATGGAACTGTGTAGTCACAAATCTCTTGGGTTTAGGTGTAGTAAAAAATTCTTAAACCTACACATTTCATCTTGCCCCTTAGCTTTTGCAATGCTGTGCATACTGATCAGCAAAGTTCCTCTCTCCAGTTGCATTAGCCTTCCCCATACCATGTATTGTCTCTTATTTTCACTATCTGTATTGCCCTTCACTTTTCTTAACCTCCCTGGCTTCTGATCTCTCCATACTACTCTCTGCTTTTAAATTCTGACTCTTCCATTTAATACTGTCACCCCAGTCAAACCTCCCTATCTTCCCTGTTTTTGCTCCCTTCCTTTCTGCTTACTCTCTTTACTGATCTCCTCAAAATCTCCTTCCCACAGTTCATCCTCATGAATATCATACTTTGCCCATTGCGGCTCTAGTTCCCTAGAGCTCGCTTTCCTTTTCAGCCTTGCTGCATCATGTAACATCTTATCTCTAGACCTGTTTACCTCTAACGATCTTAGCTTGTTTCTCTTCTTAGAAGCGCTAGTTTTGTTTTCACTCCAGACCACTGGTTGTCGCCATAATTGTTTTCTTATTAACTATTTTAGTCTGAGTGCTGGTTCCTTGCACCTTCCCTCACTAGTACTCTGTGTAATAAACAAATATGTTGTGCTGGGAAATTGGTTTAGTACTGACTAAGAAAAGACTGCCACTGTATGAGTCACCAAGAGTATCTTCTGAAGGCATCCTATCCAAGTGCTGATGCAGCCCATCCCTGCTTAGCTTCTGGGATCTTATGGGGGTCACAACCAAAGATTTCACACTTATGGAATCAGCAGCTAAGAGGAGTTTCAGCTCAGCTGGTCCTCCCAACGAGCAGAAATGCATGCCATAGGATGGACTCCCCACCACTCCAGGAAGCCTTGCAAGTAGGCCACTCACTCCTCAGGCAGAAGTATCAGTTAGCAAGGCAGAGGGTCCAGTGCAGCCCTCTGATTTGAGTTACCCACATATGTGCCCTGATGGAAGAATTGATTCCTGAGCAGTAATGTAACTCAGTGGGTGAGCACAGCACCAGCCTTGGGTACTGGTCTGGTGTGAGGGGACATAAAAATAGATTGTGGCCTTGCCACCAACAATGGGGACTCGGTCATTGCTGCTGTCCCATGTCCTGTTGCCACCCAGGGTGAAGAACAGCCCAGCAATGCCTCTGTCCCTGAAAATTCCCTTGCATGTGTTAGGATAGGAGCATTCACTAGAATGTGTTGTAAAATTTTAAAATTACAACAGTGACGTTGTGTGACAGTATTTTGCTGCATCTCCATCACCATACAGAATATTTGGAATTCTTTAAAAAATGCTAAAAGTTTGAGGAAAACTTTACTGTGAATTGTTACTGTGGTGTTCCCAGAAGTGGCAGAGAGCAGATGCTTTAAATACAGTTACTGCATGTGAACAAGTAAGACTCCAAGACAAGTAAGTCCTGTATGTTATAGAACCAGAGAGATGGAGTGTTACCTGAACACAGGACATTTCTGATATGGCTTGCATAGGCAGAACGACATCCTGGGACTGCTTCTTGTCTCTGCAGGTTGCAAGCTCTTGGGCTGGGATCCAGCCAGTTCATCTCACAGAAGCTCTCTTTCTGCCATAGCTTGAGTCAATGCATTTTAAGCGTTTTCTATGGACATGAATATGGATGCCAAGTCATTGTCCCAACAAAGTCAAGAAGAGCATTGCTGCTAACTTCCAAATATTCAAGGTTTGATTCTGACTGAAGATTAGTAATCAATATATATAAGACACCTGAATCAAAAAATGTAAAAAACCCCGATATTCAAAAATAAATCTCATTCACTTGATGTCTCTATTTGTGATTTCAGCTCAACTGAAGTTACTTCTACTTCTTTCTGGACTTCAGCAAGGCCTTTGACACTGTCTCCCACCCCATCCTCATTAAACAACTAGGCGACTGTGGCATTGATGCCTACACGGTCAGATGGATTGCTAATTGGCTGAAGGGTCGTACTCAGAGGGTGGTGGTGGACGGGTCATATTCGACCTGGGGGGAAGTGCGCAGCGGAGTCCCCCAGGGCTCGGTCCTTGGGCCCGCACTGTTCAATTTCTTTATCAGCGATTTGGACGATGGGGTGAAAAGCAGCCTGTTCAAATTTGCTGATGATACCAAAATTTGGGGTGAGGTGGGCACGCTAGTAGGGAGGGAAAGACTGCAGCAAGACCTGGATAGGTTGCAAGGGTGGGCTAACAAAAACAGGATGCGTTTCAATACGGACAAGTGCAGGGTGCTGCACTTGGGCAGTAGTAACCAGCAGCACACTTATAAGATGGGAAATTCCCTTCTTGAGAGCACGGAGGCAGAAAGGGATCTTGGAGTCATCATTGACTCCAAGATGAACATGGGCCGACAATGCAAGGTCATGGTCGGCAGGGCTACCCGGACCCTATCGTGCATCCACAGATGTATCTCAAGTAGGGCCAAGGAGGTGATCCTCCCCCTCTACGTGACACTGGTCAGGCCACAGCTGGAGTACTGTGTCCAGTTCTGGGCACCCCACTCAAGAGGGATGCGGACAACATTGAGAGGGTCCAGAGGAGGGCCACCCACATGATCCGGAGACAGCAGGGCAGACCCTACAATGAGAGGCTACGGGACCTGAATCTGTTCAGCCTTCACAAGAGAAGGCTGAGGGGGGACCTTGTGACCATCTATAAACTCACTAGGGGGGACCAGAAGGGTTTGGGGGAGACCTTGTTTCCCCTAGCGCCCCCCGGGATAACAAGGAATAACAGCTACAAGTTGTTGGAGAGTAGGTTCAGATTAGACATCTGTAAGAACTGCACAGTTAAGGCAGCTAGGATCTGGAACCAACTTCCAAGGGAAGTGGTGCTGGCTCCTACCCTGGGGGTCTTTAAGAAGTGGCTCGATGCCTACCTGGCTGGGGTCACTTGAGCCCAGTTTCCCTCCTGCCCAGGCAGGGGGTCGGACTTGAAGATCTACAAGGTCCCTTCTGACCCTACTTCTATGATTCTATGATTCTATGATTCATGATTTTGCTCTTCAAAGCAATGATATTCTTTTAGTATTTGTTTTCATGGGCAATTTTCAAGGCAATGATATTCTTGTATTGGTTGTTTCTATATGTAATTACATTCTCATTAGAGTGCATGTTCCTTATGTGTGAGTTTTTCATTTGATTCAAATTACTTTGGGGCCAGGATATTTTGCCTGTATTGAAGCTGGACACCAGGCATAATGAACACTCCTAATAGTGGCAGTGGGGATTAGTTCTCCAATATTTCTATGGCCAAAAGAGAACAAAAGGAATGAGTCAGACATTTGGCAAGAACCTTTGCTATCGTAATTGCTGAGCATTTTATCAATCATTAGGAATCAATTCCTATTCTTGCCTTGTAATTGCACAACAGTTCTGCTAAATAGCCATGCCAAATCCATGTTGATTTCTGGTTCATTGTCCCTGGTCACAAATGAGGTATATGGGTGCATAACCATACCTATTTCTAATCTTCTCTTATGTACTCATGGGTGGCCAACTTGCACCACATGTGCCAGAAATGGCATAAGCAGTAGGCCTGTTTGAATAGGGAAGTATTCAATTTGGATTCGGCTGATTCAGAGGACAGTGATTTGATTTGCAGATTTGGATCGCTGTCCTGAATCAATTCAGTCAAATCAGCTTCGGAAGATTTGACGCTGATTCGGAGAGATTCAGTGATTCGGATCAGCCAGGGAGAGGCAGGCACAGCCAGGCAGCTGCAGATTCTCCTGCAGCTCCTCCGGCTGTACCTGCCTCTCCCTGGGTGGGGGGAGCCATGGGAGAAACCCCCATGAACGCCCTGGCTGGACCCATCCCCCACCTGGCCCAGTTTCCCTGCACTTTAAAAAAAAACAAACAAACACTCACCAGCTGCAGGAGTGGCAATTGGGGCCTGTGGCTGCTCATAGCAGAGTCCCCTTGTGCAGCATGGGGCAGTGGGGGGCAGCAGGTATTGCCCCCCCTGCCTGGCACCTGCGTGGCAGCTGCCCCATGGCACAGGTGCAGCATGGCACCACACACTGCCTGGGAACTAGGGCGGCTGGGATTGAGCACTGCTGGGCTCCAGCTGACACGTGGAGTCACCCCAGCTCTCAGGCAAATTGAACTAGGGGCTGGGGAATTGAACCAGCTGCCTGTTTAGTCTATGGCAGAATCTCCAATGTCTGTCCAACTCCAGTGGCTTCAAACGCATTGCTGAGGTAATTAGGGATTGCTGTATTCTGCTTTCACCTTTTTCCAGCAGAAATGTGCTGTGGCACATGAAGAAGCACAGTACAGTATTGGCTGTACCAGTTCTATTCCACCTGGTAATATTCCTATACCAGGGTTTAGCCCAAGAACAAAGGGATAGAAACTGGCTATCAGTACATGTTGGTTGGAAATTAGAAGGTTTCTCACCATCAGAATGAGAAAGGCTAAGCCACCAGGCTGGAATAGCCTATCAGGAGAACTAGTGGGGCAAACAGCCTAACCAGGCTGAAAATGAAGCTTGATCTGTTTTTAAACAGGATTACATGAAGTGGCTGCCTGCCACAGCTATGTACTGGCTTGATAACCCAGAAGTTCCCAACCAGTCCAATGCCCTATGTTCTCATCTTTAAGGATGAGATGTGATGTTGAAGCAGTCTTGTCTGGGCTAAGCCTCTCATTCTTTCTCTTCATGCTTTATTTATAAAGCTCTCTCTACAAGCATCAGAGAGTCAAGTTTTAAGAGGTGTCATGGATTCCTGGGAAATGCCCAGCGCCTCAGAGTGATGACAATGACAGCCAAGGGTGCCTTGAAGCTTGTGGGGTTAAACCATATGTAATAAAATACAACAATATGAGACCTGTGCTTTTGGTTGTGCTGAAATGGTACAAAGTTGTTACATGCCTAAACAACAATCAGTGTTTCAAAATTAGTAACGAGAGAACTATATCTCACCTATAAGAATTAAAAAAAAAAATCAATCATATAGATGTAATTACAACCCTTCATCCTGTATGTAACCAAGTAACCTTGTGGCTGAAATACCCCTGCTTTCCCCAAAAGCACCTCTCATCTTACTCTCCCATTGAATCATGTCTAAATTAGATTCAGTCTGGCCTCTACTGAGTTTTGCCATTAGCTTCAGCAGGGCCAGGATTTCAAGTTGTAACTACCAAATAATAAGTACAGCTTGAGCTTTCATGTACTCTGGCTCCAAGGGAGTTAAAGATTTGTACAGAAAAAAAAAATAAAAAGAGCTGTTTAAAATTCTCATTCCAATGTAAGTCATCATTCACCATATGGTAAGATATTTATCCCAAATGCATGTTGCTCAGTAAATCATAGGGGGGGGGTTTAAGTTCTATGTAACAAAATGTCTCTGTACATCGCTGTCATTATAATCGTTGTGGAACAGTCTGCAGCATAAATTTTGCTGGAACAAAATATTTTTAGCACTGCCCTCTTTTCCCCCCTCCCCTCTAGAAGTTTGATGATAAATACAATCCTCCTTCAAAACAGGGGCAGATTCTGTGGCTCTGTCTCTCTTTCACACACAGTGTTAGCTTACCTGCCTTGAAAACAGACAAAAACCAATAAACCCCAATAGACACAGAAGCAACGGACAACAGCTAGCATGAACTTTTTCAACTTTGCCACTCATTTCAGTCCTGGAAAGCAACTGATTAAAACAGTTCTACAACTCAAATTGCCAGGGAGGCACACTTCCAATATACACCCACTGTCCACCTCGATGGGTTTGTGTGTTATTGTTGTTTGTAATTTATTTCTGTGCCTGGTACTAATTTTCAGTTTGTCATCCTTTGACTCATAGAAACTCTTCCCCTTCAGAAAGGATGCATCTCCCTACCAAGCATGGAAAAATGTAGCATGCAATTCAATCCTTTCCTGATAGCACAGAAGATGAGGAGAGGGCAAGTTAGAACAGCATGATGAGGAAGTGCTGTCATTTCCAGAAGGAAGCATGATTCACTGAACAGAGCATTTTTGGGAGCCTGAATCAGAGCTGTCAAGGAAGTCAGTTCTTGGACAGTTTACTATTTGATTTAACTGTGACTTTTCCAGCAAGACACTCACCTCTCCCTAAAGGCTGGACGTACAGAAAAAACAGGTTATCTGTCACCAAAGAGCAGAGAGGGAGACAGGCAAAGAAGCCTCAGGGTGACACAAAGGCTAGGGACAGAAGATACACATAAACAGTTTAAGTGATCAGAAACTGGTTTAAATCTGTAACAGAACGTAAGTTCAGTGCATATAAACAAGCTTCAAAATGGCTGAAACTGGTTTCAGATAAACCTGGTTGAATGTAGTATCAGACATAACTGATTTAGGTCAAACCAGTTTATGAAACTTCTGCCTCAAATCCCTTCCTGGTTCAAGTTAAATTACAGTCTCCCAGCATCCCAGCATTTTGTGGCCCTGGGTTGGGCTGTGCTGTCTGCTCCAGAGAACAGGGCTGGCCCCACCACTCTGCTGCCTAGCTGGAGCAGTGAGGGCTGGCTCACTGGTCTCACTGACTGGCTCACTGCAACCCCAGCAAACCCCAGTTGGGGTCTGGGGCCAGGGAGCAGGGGTTAAAATTCCCTTCCCTCAAGTATGGAGTTGCCCTGCCTTGCTTGCTTAGTGCTGGCTCAGACTGTGGACTAGAAATCCCAGAGGCACCTGGAAGCAGGAAGAGGAAGTGATGGGAAACCCTACAGAGTCCTGCTGTTGTGAGTCTGGACTGCATGTCCCAGAGACCTTGGGGGACGCAGGAAGAGGAAGTGAATACACAGCCCATGCTGGCTATGTGCCAGAGAGCTGTGCTCTAGCACAACCAGGCTTCTGGCTTGAGCCACAAGAAGCATGTGGCTGCATTTCCTGAATCAAAAGTGAATGTCTGTTCATTTGCTTATTGGTTCAGTCTTTGCAGCTTGGAATGGACTAACCTGCAAAAACAGAATGAATTCAGCCTCAGGCTTTTTGACTGTCTGTACTTAGCCAAAAGCTCCATGCAAGAATTTAGAAAGCCAGATAATCTGACCTGTTCCTGTAAACAATAGAAAGTAAAATTAGAAAACAAAGTCAAGGTACATCCTTACACATGATCAAGGATAGTTTTCCTTAAAAAGTATGCAAAGGGGACATATTTTCTCACATTTTTCACCCCAGCATTTCCTAAGATGTTGAACTAGCAAATGCCTAGTTGAGAGAAAAGTCCACTGGAATTTGAAACTGCACCATCCAGGCCAGAATTACAGGGAGACAATGGTGGGCCAAATTCTCTGCTAGTGCAAACTGGTGCAGCTCCATTGACTTCAGAAGAATGGAGCCTACTTGCACCCAGAGAAAATACGGTTCAGGGATTAGCCTGAAATGCATGTGATAGGATGATGAACCCATGTGACTTTCAGTTTTAACGTGTATATATTAATAAGCTACTCCACTCGCCAGAGGCATAGGCAGATTAATGCATGGGCCAGCTGGGCATGAGCCAAGGGGCTCCTACAGTTTGGGACCCTGGGATCCTCATTAGCAGGGAAGCAAAAATGGGGTTTTAAACTTGGCGTGTTTTTGTCTCCCAGGAGGGAGATAAAAATGGCGGCCAGTTTAAAACCAGGGCTTTAACATTTGCTTTTCCACAAGCCAAGAGCAGGGCCCTCCACCAATGGGGCACAGGGCTGGGGCCAGGCTGGTTGGGAGTGCTGCATAGCACTGGGAGTTGTGGGGGGAGTGGGCTGGGAGCACCGTGCTGTGCTTCTGCAGGTGGGCAGTGGTGCTGGGCCTTGGGAGGGCTATAGCCCCCCCCCATCACCTTAGCCTCCCATAGCCACATCTCTCAGTGCCACCACCTGCCCACAGAGGCATGGCATGGTGCTCTCAGCCTGACCTGACCTGGCCCTGTGCATGTGCGAGGCCAGATGAACACAGCCAGGTAACAGTGCCCTGCAGGTGAGTGCAGCAGGGGCTGGGCAGGAGTGAGACAAAGCCACAGATGGCTCATCACGGGGGGAAGGGGGGGCTGCCTCAGAGTGATCGAGAGTGGGGGAGGAGGATGTCCTGTGAGGGGAAAGTGTGTGGCTGGGTGTGCATGTGGCTGTGTCCCTCTGTCTATGTGTGTGTGTATGTCCCTGTCTCTGTCTGTGCATGTCTGTCTGTGTGTGCATGTGTCTGTGTGTGCGTATGCATGTGTAAGTGTGTGCGCACGTGTGTGTGCATCTGTGCACATGCATGTCTGCGTGTCTGTGTGCGTTGTGTATCTGTGTGTGCATCTCTATGTGTGAGTGTCTCTGTGTGTGTGAATCCGTGTGTCTGTGTGTGTGCATCTGAGTGTGTGTGCATCTGTGTGCATTTGTGCACATGTCTGTGTGTGTGCACCTGTGCCTGCATTTGCACGTGTCGGCATACATGTGTGCACATCTGCATGCATGCTTGTGTGTTCATTTGTGCATTTGTGTGTGGACATCCAGCCACTCACCCCTCCCCCAAGCCGGCCACAGGCTGCTGAAGGAGGGAGAGGGTGGGCACACAGATACCTACGCACTCCCTGACGACCCAGCCACGGGCAGGTAAGTTTCTTTCTTTATCCTATTTGGGCCTGGAGGGGTGGGGCAGACTGAGACCCCCACAGAGGGTGCAAGAGGGAGTGCGGTAGGGGCAGGGCACTGCCCCGCTCCCTCCTGCACTGTGGGGATTGCCCCATGACCCGGCCCGCCTGGAGCCTAGTTCACTGCACATGGGAGGGAGCAGGCTACCACTGCAGGCTGGGGCTGGCAGTGGCGCCAGGCTCTTCCCAGCACTCTGGGTGGGCTGTAGTGATGGGAGGGGGGCTGCTGCCACCCCAATATTCACTGTAGATCTGAATCTGCCCCTCCAGTGCCGCTGCTAGACACCAGGAAAAGCCTGGCACCGCTGCCAGGCCCCGCCTGTAGCGAGCCTGGGTTTTGGGCAGCTGCAGCAGGCAAGCTGCAAACATCTGCATCGGGCTCCACAGCCCCGGCATCTGCTCCATACTGGTGACTGCACACATGCCTCAGAGCAGGGCACGGAGGAGGGTTATGCTGCCTCAGACCCTATCCCTGCTCTCTGCTCTGAAGCATGTGTACAGTTGCCAGTATGGAGCGGATGCCAGGGCTGTGGAGCTTGGTGCAGCTCTTTGCAGCCTGCCCACTGCCTGCTGCAGCTGGCCAGAGCCCAGGCTAGCTACAGGAGGGAGCTGGAGGCAGCACTGAGCTTTTCTGGTTAGCGCTGCCTCAGGGCCCCTGCCACCATCCGCTCCAAGGCGCGTGATGCCAGAGCCTGGAGCAGCTCCTTGCAGCCTCCTGGCTGCAGCCAGCCCAGGCTCTGGGTAGCTGCTGCCAGCCACAGAGTGCAGGCTGCTTGCAGCAGGGTTTGCAGCCTTCCAGATGCCTGCTGGGTACAGCCCAGGCTCCATGGCTGGCAGCAGCTGCCTCCTTGTCTGTCTCTCTCTCGCCCTCTTTTCCTCTCTCTCTTTCCCCTTCCTCCTCTCAAAACTATGGCAAAAAATTCCCCAGTAATAATTTGGCATTCAGCCCTCCTAGCTTTGGCCAACATCACCTATAGCCCAGGTACATACTTGAGTTGTGCACCCTTGGTGTAAAAGTTGGCAACCCTACCCACACCAAATCAGACATCTGTCATATCATGGCCGTATGTACATAGCCGTTCTTCCAACATATGGCACATATTAGTCTGTAAATATAAAATTGAGTGTTGGGGTACTTATTCAAATTTTCAGAAGTTAGGGGGTACTTGCTACTTAAAAGGTTGAGAAACACTGGCCTAGAGAAAGGTTGATTCATTGGAATTAGACATAATTTCTATTGAAACAGATCATTGCATTATTTATTTATTTATTTGTTGGCTGATAGTTTAAATCTCAGAGCAAATTCAAGAGACTCTTAATTTCAAAACCTGTAATGCCCTAACCTGTTACTTGAGTTACTGCCTCACTGCATCTGCCAGACAGCAGCAATTGAGAGCAGAGCCATACAAACTGGAGCCCCCTGTTTTGAGAAGGGAAGACTTGCTGGCCAGCTGTTTCCTGAGGTGTCCTCAGTTTTGGAAATTCTTACCTCCTTGCTTCATTGCAGCCCTGACCTGTAGATCTGGACATACTGTAAAGGCATTTGACAAGGGACTAGGCTAGGGGAGAGAGGGAGGAATTTTATTATGCCTGTTGAAAAGGGCTATGGAGTAGATTATGTCTTCTGGGGAAAAATGCACCATACTTACTCAAATATAAGATGACCCTGGCTTGAAGAGGACCCCCCCCCCCAGTAATTAGATTTTACACATGGAAAATGTATAAATGTATTATAATTTTCCATGTATGGAATCTAATTACTGGAGGATCATCTTACATTTGCTCCCCCACTACTGCAGTGGGTGCGGGAGAGGTGATGATGGGGGCAGTAATAGGACAGGCTGTGGGGGACAGGTGATAGGAGGCAGGCAGTGAGAGAGGCAGCTTGTCCCCTGCTGCATGCCCTTTCTCCAGAACTTACCTACCATTGTGCCTGCCCCACTGCAGCCTCAGGTTGACCCAATTCCCCCTTCCCCTGGTCCTCCCTCCTCCCATCTCCATGCTACTTCTGTTACCTACAGCCTCAGGTCCCTGCCTCACTTTCTCCCATCTCCCCATCCCTCTCAAAATCTCTCCCCCCACCACCTGTCCTTCTCTTCCCTCCCCTCCCCTTACCTTTGCTCTGCACCAGCAGGCTCCACCCCTCCTGCAGCCTGGGCCATGGAGCATGGCTCCAGTCTGGCCCCATAGCACCAGCAGTGGGGAGCCAGTTTGCTTATGCTGGGCTGGAACAGCAGTGCTGGCTCCAGGCTACTGCTATGGGGCAGGCTGGAGCCATGTTCCATGGTTCAGGCTGTAGCAGGAACAGAGCCTGCCAGCATGGAGCAAAGGTAAGGAGGAGTGCAGCAAAGGGGGAGGCAGAGGAAGAAAAGGCAGGTGGGGTGGCAGGAGAGGAGTGGCCAGGCATGCAGGGGCAGTGGGGAAGGGGGAGGTAGGCGGGAGCTGCAGCTCCAGCTCCACCATAGGTGGTGGAAGGGTGGGACTAACAGGGCTTAGCCCCCTCCCCTCCCCAAACACAGGGCAGGAGTATTGCCCTGCAAGGCAGCCCAGCCAAGGACTTCTGGTGGCTGCAGCAAGAATGGGGAGGGAGTGGGGTTGGGGCTAGGGGAGAGGCAGGGACTGCACAGCTGGTGGGGCATGGGACTAAGCCACGAGTGGCTCATCCAGGGTGTGTGGCTCCTGCTGCTATGTGCACCCAAGGAGGCATGGGGGCATGTGCCCCCAGATCTGTGTGCTGCTCAGGTCTGGGGCTGCACCAGGCTCTTCCTGGTGGGGGAGGCAGGCTGTGCTCAGGGCAGGCAGCAGTGGAGCTGAGCAGGGGCTATGGGGGGGGGGGGTTACAGCCACCCCAAAATTCGACAGAGTCCCCAACCCCTTCTCCCAGTGCTGCCGCCCATCTGCCAGGAAGAGCTCAGCGTAGCCCCAGCCCTAGCCTTCAGCAGCAGCCTGCCCTGCCCTGCATAGATCTGGGGCCACATGACCCCCATGCCTCCTGGAACGCGTGCAGTGGCAGGAGTTGCCATCCCCTCCCCATGCCCCCAAACAAGCTGTGGCTTCATCCCATGCCCTGCCCCACCCCTGGCCCAGCAGCAGCAGCATTAGTGTTATTGTAATCATTATCATTATTATGAACAACGATGACTTGGGGTGGGCACAGGGGGTCCTGGGGGCTTCGTCCCTTCTGGCCTGGCAGTGCAGCTGAAGTTGGCCCCACTCTGACCTCTGGCACAGCCCCAATCCTGATCCTGGGCTCGGCTTGGCTCCGCTCCCTCCAGATCCCTGTCTGGTCCCAACCCCACTTCCCGCCCCCACTCCTTCCCCCTTCCCCTGCAGATTTTCCCACCTGGGTGAGCATGCGCATGCTTGCACACACACTCAGCACCCCCCCCCCCAATGTTTTCTCCCTATCAAGCCTCAGCAGCTGCCTGCCCCCTCTCACCCTACTACTTCATGCTCAATTTTAAGGCAAAGGGCTTTTTTCCCCATGTTAGATGGGGGTAAAAACCTAATTTTCTAATTGAGTAAATATGGTATATATTTATTGTTGTAATGGAATGAGCAGCTATCAAATTAGTTACTGTGAAACGTTATATTATACAGTGGCACCCAAAGCATGGGAGGAATATGTTTGATATATATAAATAGACTGAAATCCATTCATTCTCACTGTCTTTATACTCTGTCCACATGGAAATTCACTTCCTGTGGTCTTGATAAGATGAAACTGAGTATCAGGTGGAGCCCAAGTTCCTATGCAATGTAAGAAAAACAGAGCATGCCCACAACTCTCTGGGAGATGTCATTGTATGTGTGAGCCAAAAGGTAAGGGAGTGGCTTTGCTGACTCTGACAGAGTGGGAGGGGACATGAGACACAAAGGAGTCATGGGTGTGAACCAGGAAATAAACGGGAGCCCACCCAGATTTTTGTTTGCTTGAGGAGGATATAGAATCTGCTTACACCAGTGGCACCACAGGCATGGTGCTGACTGTTAACAATAAAAGGTCATTAGAAAACAATTGCTGGGAACTAAAATTACACAAGGGGCTTAGGTAATTTCAATATTCCTTGGGTTTGCCATAGCCTGAGAATGCCATCCCATCAGCGAACAGGATATACAGTGCAGGCAAATTAGTTCATTCCTTTCTCTGAAAGGACTTAGTAGGTCAAAGAACCACCTTGCTTTCTGCCTGACTTCAGAGTAACACAGCTAACTACCTCTCTTTACTAAGTCAAATTCAGGATGGAGCTGTAAAAGCAGTGTCAGTCAGGCTGCTTTCCCTGCTCCCAGTACCACACACACAGTCTCCCACACAAACCTACTTTGTCACAAGGCAAAGGTGTTTAGATAGTACATTTTACACTAAAAGAGCAAGAAAAATTTGAAAGCACCCTCCATCTGCCTGTTCTGTAGGAAACTTGCACTGTCAGCACAATTACTGTAAACTGCAGCCAAACAGATTGAAAATGGGAGAGTTTTTTCACACTTCTGACCTTGGAGGAGGTGGCGAGGTGGGGGTGGGGGAGAAATTGAACACAGGTCTACCCCTCAAAGGGGGCAGGAAAAGAAAGGTAGGAGGTGCGTAGCTCGTCCTCTGCTATTACCTGTCAATCTTTTTAAAGGTACGTCTGCACCATAGTCACAGCTGCAGTTGCAGCTGTAGCTCTCATAAGTTTACTGTCCTAGCTTTGGCCTAGCAAGCTCACATATAGAGTGCACTCCACTTATCTACATACCAGATAAAGGCACAATTCACTTAACTGTCTAATATAATCTTAATCCCAATTTGTACCAATGATAACACATTTTTATTAACATATTTGTTAAGCCACTGGTTCTCAACCTCTTTAGCCTTGATGCACCCCTCATTCAGCTTGAGGCCCCCCCGTGGAAAATGTCAACTTTTGGTTTTCACTCATTTTTTTAATATGGATAAATACTAGAGCAAGTCTTTTGTTGCAAAGAACTCCAAAATTCTGAAACAGGTCAGAATGGCTTTAACAGCATGGATTCCAATTCCATCTTTCCAGTTCTAGTTGGATGGATCCCAACTCTTGATAGCAGCTTTCCTCCCCAGCCACATGCTTACTTCTAGTATAAGGGGTCAGGAAGCAATTTTACCCCATGGTCATATTGATGTGGACTGTAGAGTGTTTTGCTTCCTTCTGTAGTGGATGACATGGTCCTCTTCCTGGGATCTCTTGAGCATATATGAACAACCTTTTCAGCAGAATGACGTTGGCTACCATGGTCTCCCTGATTTTCCTTTGGCAGGTTAAGGTGTTATGTCTTGTGTTGTGTCAGGGTTGATTGTATAGTTTTGCTAAGAGGTTAGAAAATGGGTTTGTATTGGATAGTATGGGTATGCATGATCCTGCCTCAGGCAGGGTATTTGGACCAGATGACCTGGAGGACCCTTTGAGCCCTATTTCTCTATAATTCTATGATTCCTATTCCTGATTTGGTCTTATGAATCATGCTTGCATACTTAACAGTGCTAACATTGCATGGCATACCACAGAACCAAGAAGGGAACTGTTGGAAGTGTTTGCTGATGTCAGCAGGAACCAGCCTTGATTGTATCAGCAGCGTACATATTTGTTTCTATCTGTGGTCAAGAGGTATGAAGGAGAACCCAGACTCAGCTGCTGGATTTTCCTTTGGTGCTGAAGGAACCACATGAGTTATCCTGTGAGGCTCGGCAGTGTCCAGAATCCCCTTCTGAATTTGAGGATTCCTTTCTAGGCCTGTTAGCTAATCCAGAATACCTACTGTCATAATAATCTTATAAAACAAACCTAGAAACAAAGGCCTTATTTTCTCCCTAGATAAAGAGGTGGATGGCACAGCTGTGTGTGGTGTGTGTGGAGAGGGGGGAGGATCACATAGCACCAAAGGAGCACTCCTAGCTGGTGCAATCTTCCTGGGTCAGAGAAGCCAGGATTAGAAGAGGGCCACACAGGTTACTCAAGAAGATGCTTTCTTCAAGTAAACCTTTCAGGTTGTCTGAGGGCAGGTCACTACAGTGCAAAGAAGCCCCAGACTAAGACACTATAGCAGCTCCGTCAGCGATAGCTTCTCAACAAGAAGTCATGCAGCCATGGGTAACTGGTGCCTCCTGAGATGGGGGGGCTCCAGTGGGGCACAACTGGGGGGAGGTCCCCCAGCAGCCAACCAGTGACCAGGGGGGTTCCACCACCGGAGTCCATTTCAGGTGGGGCATGAGTGCTCTCCATGCCCCCCACCAGCCAGAGCGCTCGCTTTCAGGGGGAGCATGTACCCCCCTCCCCACACCCGTACACATCGCCTATAGATGCAGCTGCCCATGCTGTGTTGCCTCAGGGGAACTGACTGGCTGGCCCACACTAACACAGCTACATGACTTCCAGTTTGGGAGCTAGCACATGCAGAGTAGGCCTGGTTTGCCTCAGCACTGCAGTGCCTTGCACCATATGGGCATATCCCACATCCTCTTCTTGAAAGTTACTGATGCTCCTCTTTTCTCTGATATGGTCCTCCCCAAAGCATGCCAGACAATACCTGAGAGGTATCACTATTCCACAATAAAGACAATGTTGAAAGCTTTTGGGGGGTTCTGCTCTGTGAGGGCTGGTATAGAACTGTAGGTGCTTATAATAATACTAATGATTCCTTTCACAGAAAAGAAATAAAGGAAATGAGCACAACCATTTTATGCTAAAACTGTTCACCCTATAGAGCCTGATTAGGAAACATGAAGAGGTACACACAGGAGGATATATACAGAGAATAAAAGTGAGGAAAAGCTGAGGCAGCCCTGCTTTTTTATAGCCTTGGTTGGAGGCATGAGGAGATGAAGGGCACTCATGCTGCCTCACTAGATCCTGCTGTCTGATTCTAGTGGATTGAGTAGATGAGCCATAATCATTAATGCAAAGAAGACTGCAAAATGTAGATTAAGTCCAGTTTATTAAGAGTATCCAAGTCGCCAAAAATCATGGGGCAGGACCATTGGGAAAAATAAAAAGAATAGATTTGCCTAAAAATCGTGTTTTCAAAAATAATGCATGGGGGTTCTTTTCATTTACCATTTGTTTGTGAGCCTGTCAGGGTCATATTTTCAAGTTTTTTTTACTGACACCTTCAAGGGAGAAGGTTAAATAAAACCCATGATTTTCATTTATTCACATAGGCTGCCTATACACATGCTCAGTGGTATGGAGGAAGAGGCATTTTAATTAGAGAGGTTCCTGGAGAGCCACTCTAATTAAAATAGCTCATGTGTATTAGGCCTCACATGTTTAAAAATGGCTGCGGGATGCTTTAGCTAAACCTCATTTGACGAGGTTTAGCTAAAGCACCCTGAGGCTATTTTAAAATGTTCAGGGGATTAATACATGTGATGGTGAGGTGATGCTGGAGCCTTCTAATTAGAAGATGGAGCAGATTTGATTAATCAAGTCTGTTCTGACGCATTCTAATTAGAATGCGAACCAGCAAGTGTATAGGCAAGCATGATTCCAAGAGCTGGGATTTTATGGAAACACATGAAATACCATGCAATTCAGATAAAATCATGGCAGATAACACCAAAGTTCCACCGTTTTATGTCACTTCTGAATCTGGCTCACCATTTCATTAAAGGGGAGAAGAAGACATATCTATTTTCCTACTTGTCGTTCATTCATTTTCAGCTCTGGCTCCATATCCACATGTGCATTTTCAACAGCAGTAAAATGCATAACATGACTTCCCTATGAATGCATTATTAAAGAGCATGTCTTATGACAATATAGACCTTTTAAATATTTTTTACATTTATTTTAATACTAAAATTCTCATTTGACTAGATCAGGTCTAACTCTGTTCATTTTTCTCTTAACAAGAGGAATTAATATTTATTGTCTGCAATAAAACAAAGGCTGCCATAATAAAGAAAATCTGCAACACTCAATGTTTAGCCTCCTCTTTTCTCAAAATCTCTGTAGATGATGTCTCTAGTTGCAAACATTTACTGTTGGGGCTATTATAAACACAAATCTTAATGCACATATAATTGTTCTTAATTCAATAAAAGCACTTGAAATCACTATAATTCCTTTGATGGGTAGAGTAGCAAAAGCAAACAAACAAACAGACTCATTATGTTGGATTAAATGGATGAGACCCTTCCTTGTCCATACTGGTAGTTACTATGTACCTCAAAATTAAACATAACAGAAAAGCATAACAGAAAAGTAGGAAATGATCTTGTCACTGCTTCATACCTGGAACTCCCACTGATTCCTTTCACTGTCTGAACACTAAACAGATCATGTCCTCAATGTGATAACTAGGAGCCAGATAGTGTTTCCTACACATATTTTCCAGCACTTAGCAAACACATCTCTAATGGGCAAAAGAAAATCTTCAGTGCTGTGATTCTAGACAATTATTGCTATATTTAAAGCTGAATTCCAGCTTCTCTGCTAACCCCCAACATCCCCATTACTATCCTTTGAAGCTGCTGAGAGTGATCTCAAAAAATATTTGGTGGCTGAAATAGTCTGTGCTTTTCCTTAACACAACAGTAACCTTTGCTTAAAGAAAGAACCAGATTAGAACAAGCCCTTTGATTATTCAGATATAACAAACATGCCTTTTCCATTTGGTGTAATCTGAAATGTAGCATTTATATCACTCAGAAACCAGCTAGAAACTCCAAACTTAGCTAAATGAGATTTTGGGGGGGGGGGGGGGGGGAGGGGAGGAGGAGAGAGGAGGGAAGGAAGCCCTCCTGCTTGCCACCAGATCTGGATGAGTCCCCTGATTGTAAGCGTCTTCCAGTGGGATCAGGGCCTGTGTTTACATTGTAGAGCTTACTGACCAATCTAAACCAAAAGAAAAGCAGTGTGTAATATTAAACCTGCTGAGCCTATGACACTGGCATTCCAAGTCCTCATGTGCAATTTCCTACCTGTGCATGTGCATGTCCACACATTATCAAGGCTCACATTTGTGAGAGCCCGGCAGGGCAAATTATGCTGAGGGGAAACCAGCATGGGTTTGTGGCAGGCAGATTGTGCCTGACCAATCTAGTCTCTTTCTATGACCAGGTTACGAAACTCCTGGACACAGGAGGAGGGGTGGATGTCGTATACTTAGACTTCAGGAAGGCCTTCGATACGGTATCCCACCCCATACTGGTGAACAAGTTAAGTGGCTGTGATATAGATGACTACACAGTCCGGTGGGTGGCGAATTGGCTAGAGGGTCGCACCCAAAGAGTCGTGGTGGATGGGTCGGTCTTGACCTGGAAGGGTGTGGGCAGTGGGGTCCCGCAGGGCTTGGTCCTTGGACCGATACTCTTTAATGTCTTCATCGGCGACTTGGACGAGGGAGTCAAATGTACTCTGTCCAAGTTTGCAGATGACACAAAGCTATGGGGAGAAGTGGACACGCCGGAGGGCAGGGAACAGCTGCAGGCAGACCTGGATAGGTTGGACAAGTGGGCAGAAAACAACAGGATGCAGTTCAACAAGGAAAAATGCAAAGTGCTGCACCTAGGGAGGAAAAATGTCCAGCACACCTACAGCCTAGGGAATGACCTGCTGGGTGGCACAGAGGTGGAAAGGGATCTTGGAGTCCTAGTGGACTCCAAGATGAACATGAGTCGGCAGTGTGACGAAGCCATCAGAAAAGCCAATGGCACTTTATCGTGCATCAGCAGATGCATGACGAATAGGTCCAAGGAGGTGATACTTCCCCTCTATAGGGCACTGGTCAGACCGCAGTTGGAGTACTGCGTGCAATTCTGGGCGCCACACTTCAAGAAGGATGCGGATAACCTGGAGAGGGTCCAGAGAAGGGCAACTCGTATGGTTAAGGGCCTGCAGACCAAGCCCTACGAGGAGAGACTAGAGAAACTGGACGTTTTCAGCCTCCGCAAGAGAAGGTTGAGAGGCGACCTTGTGGCTGCCTATAAATTCATCACGGGGGCACAGAAGGGAATTGGTGAGTATTTATTCACCAAGGCGCCCCCGGGGGTTACAAGAAATAATGGCCACAAGCTAGCAGAGAGCAGATTTAGATTGGACATTAGGAAGAACTTCTTCACAGTTCGAGTGGCCAAGGTCTGGAACGGGCTCCCAAGGGAGGTGGTGCTCTCCCCTACCCTGGGGGTCTTCAAGAGGAGGTTAGATGAGTATCTAGCTGGGGTCATCTAGACCCAGCACTCTTTCCTGCTTGTGCAGGGGGTCGGACTCGATGATCTATTGAGGTCCCTTCCGACCCTAACATCTATGAATCTATGAATCTATGCCTGTGCCCTGGAAACTCCATGAAGAAATTGCTCAAGTTCACCTGTATAGATGAAATCTTAAGCAATCTCTCTATCTCAAATACACAACACATTATTCTGAGGATGCCCGAGGAGACTGGAGTCTCCATGTGTTGCACAGATCTATATCAAGGAATGTATAAGGTAATTTAAAGGGCAGCTGAGCACTATATAGACTGGGGAGAGAGAAATTATTGTAGCCTCAGATTTGACTTTATTTTGACAGATAGCAGTATGCAGTGGCATTTCACCTCACTGAATATGCTACTTATTTTAAAGTGTTGTGGCTAAACTAGAGATTCTTAGGCACCTGCACAGCTAGGACTCCAACAGGAGGAATTTCACCGGACTGCAGAGATTTTAGCTATGCCCAGTGAAAGCTTCACATCCAGAGAATAAGTAGAATGGGGTCCATGATGCATAATCACTCTCAGGGGCTGAAGCCTTCTGATGGCCAATCAAAAGTATCAGCAATAATCTATTCAAAAGCAAAACATCTTTTTGTTAATAAATCTTCTACTCACCCAATAGTCAGCAACCTTTTCTATCAGCCAGTCAGAATGGCCCAGCTTTGGCCAAAGCAGGCTGTTGCTGGAGCCCAGCCAGCACCACTGCCTCTCCCTGTTGCCAGTTTTCCCTGCCACCTCACTGTAGCACATCACAGGAAAGATCCCCACTCTTCAGGCACCCAGCCATGGCAAAATGCAGTGCAGTGCAGCACAAGCAAAGCTTTCACTATTGAACATTGCTGCAAACCCAGCTCCGTGGGCTGGATCCAATGGTCCCAGGGGCCAGAGGCAGCCCATGGGCTGTAGGTTGCCAACCTCTGTACTAAACCATAGTGAAAGATGCCTGAGATTCAGCAGCAACCTGCCCAATAATCTACAAGTCAAGAATCTGAGGGAAAAAGTAGTAAATAGGTTGGTGCCAACCAATATCATTTAGGTCCCAACTGGTGCTGTAAGAGCAGAGTCTGAGTTTTGGCTATGGGTAGGTGCAAGGGTTAAATATATATCAACGTGGCCTACAAAACAGGAGATAATCCAGCCAAATTCTTTACCTCAGCCCCTAGCAAATCAATTGAGTTCCTGCACTGCCCATTAGTGCACATTGCAATATGTCCGCACAAAGATTGGCTTTCTTTAGACAAAACACCTAAAAGAAATAAGGCAAATGCAAAGCATACAAGCGTGTAGCAGCCATACTGCTCACTTGGCACTGCTTCTTCCTGTTAATTGTGGAGTAGAACATGTTTTTCTTCAGGCTTTTCCTCTATCTACCCTCGTAAGAGAGCCAAAAACTGTGGCCATTTGTGGGGGGAACTTGGCAGCTCTAAGACACATAAGCCAAGTGCTGGAACAACATTTTCAAACAACAGCATATAGATCCCTGGTTAACTTCCTGATTGATGTCCTGCCTCAGACAAGAGGCTGACCACAATATATACACAGAGTAGAGAGGGAAGGCAGAAGGGGAAACTTGGGTATAGCTTATCATTTTAAAAATAGCAATGTAAATCCAAAGCATATTGGGCAAACCACTCGTAACTTCAGAACTCAACTGGGAAGTGCATCTTCCTGTTGATTGTCTTGTGGATTATTCCCTGGCCTGAGCCTGTCAGTTCCAGTGAAGCCAAGAGCTGCAACCTCACTCACAGAAATAGGCAACTTCAAAGCTCAAGTGCCAAGCTCTAAAATTTATTTTTGGTTGATGGCGCATGGTTTCTTGGCAAGCTTTACCGTGGCATCTGTGTCATAACCACCAGGACATTTGCAAATTCAGTTTGCTATTTGGTTGTACTATTTGCTTGTCATTTTGATTCATTTCACTTTCAAATGCATTCTTGTATTGTGCGTCTAAATAAAAAGGGTTCTGCTTAAATTACCTCTGAATTACAGTCCATATGTGAGGTTTTTCTTTTAAATAGTAGGGGGTATTTGTCTCCACACCAATATATGTGCCACAGAAAACTGAATTCAGTGGACTAATTATGCTTTTAATTTTACCCATGTGAGCCCAAGCACTGAGTCACTGGTTAATATGTAGTACAATACTTATTCTTTGCCTGGTCTATCTCAGTTCTTGTGTGCACCTCTCTAACACGTAGTATATGAGTGCATAAATGCTGGAAGACAACTTTGGAAGGATTCCTAGCCTGCCCAGGATCAAAAGCTAAGCTCTTACTGACTTCAGTAGGGCCTGGATATCACCCATTGTCTTTTCTACACAGTAACACCATGATTGCACGTACATGCAGACTTGCAAGCACACGTTAACTATGCAGTGCAACCACAGCTGCCTATATGAAGTATCACTTGTGTTATTTTTAGGGCTCTGGTTTTCCTTGAATCACATTCAATGCAATGTGAAGACCAGAGTATTTTCCAAGTAATAAGCATTATTTTGAAAATGAAAAACAAATTGCAACAGATAAAAAATCTGCTTTCGAATGATGGACTGATCTCATCCCCTGACTCCTCCCATTGGTGTTCTCTTCCATCCAGGTCTGTAGGGGAGGGGGACAAGCTGAGGAAAGAATAAATAAAACCAAGATGCAAAAGTGGAAAATTACTTTGCATCTCCCACTCTACTCAAGCACACTAAGCTGATGATGTAATCAAAAGTCAGCATAAATCAGGTAGGTATGTTGGGGGAAGGGTGCTTTTTTTGAAGAGGACCTTGTGAAAGAGTTTATCAGATGCAGACGAAGGAATTTTGAGAGTTCATGAAAATGTGGTCAGAGAAGGAGATAGGAGGGAAAAAGTCAAGATTCAAAAGGAGTTTTTTCATTCACTTGCCCTATCCCATGCACTGCACAGACAAACTGATTTTGAAATGCTAGCCATGCTCTAGGTGTCATCAGGTAGTTCATTCTTCCACAGCTTGGAAAGCAGAATTTTGTATCCAGTGTCCACACACAGGACTTTCTACTGCTGGTAGCAAACACTGACACATTTCAGTCACTTGGTGATACTATCCAGGTAACCAAGGTCTGTTGGCCATAATCTTATGGGCCAAGTACAGATATTATACTTTTACCAGTATAAGTGATCAGAAACTGGTCTGTACCCATAACGGAAGAGCAGTTTGGCACACAAAGCCAGTCTGTATCTGTAACAGAACAGAAGTTCAGCGCATATCTACTGGTTTAAAAATGATGGAACCCAGTTTAAGATTTTCCCTCCCCACCAAAGGGTGAATGTGTGTTTTGTTTGCCACCAACCTAAACTACACTGCTTACAGAAAACTGCATGACTCGGATTGATTTTGCCTTGGGCTTTTTAACGTCTATACCTAGCCATAGAGATATTTTCTGGCACTTCATCTTAAGGATAAAAGATAAAGCCGTTGTTTCTTCAAAAGATGTTCACATGCTAGATATCACATAAACCTTGTTGCTAAAAAAATGTGTATTTTATTCTGAGTCTGTTTGGTAAATGTGCAGCAGTGGCTTGAAGGCCAGTTCTGTGCTTTTCCATTCTACCGTCTCAATGTAGCCGTAAGCACTGCTTTGCCTAAAAAAGGGAAGGATATACATATGTTAGAATACTGAGTTCTTACTTGTGCTGCATTAAAAGGCTGTTTTCAATCAGAAGCCATTTGATAAAGTATATGGTCTGGACAAGGACAGCAAGGGAAAAAGTGGAACATTTTTTAAAATACAGCAGACAATACCAATACTTTCCATATAGACAGGAAATGAATCAGGTTTATATATATATATATATATATATATTATAGAGAGAGAGAAAGAGAGAGAGAGAGCTCTATATATATCTCTAGCAATTAATTATGCATGTATATAGATCTATATCTCTATCCATAGATAGATAGATAGATAGATAGATAGATAGATAGACATGTATATTTATATACATATATAATTCATTGATTTATAAACACATGCCTTCACTGTATCATAGGTTGTATCTGCATAAATTATAACAACATCAGTATAAATATTAAAAATAGCTTAGTAAAAGCAAACTATACCAGGGCACCTATTATTTAAGAGGAGGAAAGGCTGCTGAGAAAGCTCAGGTGTCAATCAGGGGGGTCACCTGACCAGCAAGGGGCCAGGCTTAGGGAAGATATAAACCCAAGGCCTGAGCTGGGGTGGGCAGTCTCACCCTAGTAGCTACATAAGAAGAATTCCTGTGCAGGCTTCAGGGAAAGAGACTCTGGACTCACACCAGGGATGCCTATGGGTATACAGCAAGAGGGCTGGGGTACAATGTGCATACAGCCTTGGGGCTAGGATAGCAGGAAGGTTTTGGGATTGAGACTGGAGGGGAGATGGAGGTCTCATCTGACCTGGGAGTGGGGCCAGGGCCTCAGGAGGAGATTGGTAAGGGCCAGGGAGCCCATAGCCCAGATTGGGCCTGGGGATTGGTGACAATGGGTGGATTGGTAACACCTGAGAGGCTTGGGTGTGGCTAAAAGGGGTGAGAAGGAGGCTATGTAAATCAGCCCTTAAGGCAACGAGCTGTGACACTTGTGCTAATTAGTGCGAGACCTCACCAGAATGCCGGGGGCAGCCTTCCTTTTCATAAGTACACATTTACATCCAGGCGTGGCAAGTGACAGGAAGGGGAGGACTCTTAGAGGGCTAAGATGGTCACGGGCAGAGTAGCCACCAGGGAATATCATGGCCCAGCACTGGGTGGGCTGGCACCTGTGACACAAACCTAACAATTAAACAACAGATCCCTCTAGTTTCATGGGGCAAATGTCTTTTTCAGCAGATAAGATCTGAAGGCCGACACCACCTGTGCTTGGTGTTACTCAGCAGTCACTCAGAGCCAGCAGCCTGATAGAGCCTGGTGAGTTCTAATGCTTCTGTGCTGTGTATCATGAGCCTCTGCACAGCATAACAACAACTGGCTCCAGCTTGTTCTTGGGAGGTGCAAAGATAAGGTCCCCTATGTATGTCTTACCCAGCCAACCAGGATAACCAATCCCAGAGAAATATAGAATTACATGCACATATAAACACCAGATCTGTGTTTCATACATTTGGAGCAAGCAGAGCTGTGTAGGACATGCTTCTTGGAGGTCCAATCAGGACTTCTATGGAAGTGGTACAGATAAATTCTTCCATTGCTTTAAAACCTCCACAGTCTAGTTGCTGTCCCTGGCTTGGGGTCTTAAGGCACACTCTCCCCTGTGTAGCCGATTGTTTTGAGAGTTGGGGGACACAATATGAGACTGGCTGTTCCCTGGGCCCACCACTGAGCCCCTCAGATTATCTGTACCTTGCTCACACCCTTACCACTCCAGTCATGTGGACATTCTGGGGCTACATATTAACTCTTCAGGGGCATGTGATAGGCATAAGCAGATAGCCACGTACAAGCACATACATGCACACATCATACTCCTTTTTGCTCCTTACTCAATAGCATAATAAATACACAGATTAAAGAGAAATAATAACCCAGCATGTTCTGCCAGTTCCATCAATGTACTGAGCATTCTTTGGGTTGGAGTTAGGTCCACTGGCATGATCCAGGGTCTTACTGAGCAGATCATGGTTTGTTTTCTGAAACATGGAGGTCTGTCAGCTTAGCTCATATTCTTGAAAACTTCCAAGGACAGAGATTGCACAGCCTCCCTCAGTAAACTGTTGCAATGTGCTTAACCCTCCTCATAGTTAGAAAGTTCTTCCAAATATCTAGGCTACATTTTCTTTGTTGCAGCGTAAAGCCATTATTCCTTATCCTGTTCTTTGTGACCACAGAAGAGGGGTTACCACAGTGGTGCCCAACCTTTTTGTCCAGCGGGCCAGATTGGCAGCGCCTGGTCTGTCTGTGGGCCAGATCCAGTTGCTGTTCCTCGTCCAGCACCTGGGTGGGCTCAACAGGCACCATTGGGCCATGCAGAGTGGGGGCAAGGGGAAGGCCAGTACAACGCAGCCCAAGAGCAGAAAGGAGCTTGACCCAGCCCTGTGGAGAGGGAAGAGGGCATGGTCAGGCCCCAATTCAGCCCCATGGGGAGGGAAGGGGGCATGGCCCAGCTCTGCAGGAGAAGGGAACGAACCGGGCCCCGCTGAGGGAAGGAGATGTGTCTTGACCCTGATCCAGAAGCGGGAGACATGGTCTGGCCCCATGGAGGTAGAGGACGTAGCTTGGGTCTGACTAGCCACACAGGGATTTGGGGGTTTGGGGATTTAGCAATGGGGAGGGGGATTGTATTAACAGCCAATGCTCCCCTGCTACCAAATTTCCAGACCTGTGGGGAGAGCCGCAAGCCATGATAGCTCCACGGGCTGCTTTTTGCCCACAGGTTGGAGGTTAAGCGCCCCTGTTCTATCACCATCCTCTTTATCATCACCCTTCAGGTGTCTGAAGACCTTTATCAGCTCTCACTTCAGTCTCTAATAACACTTCTTGCTCTCTGCTGTATTCTTTCCAATTTGTCTGTCTCTTTTGAAGTGTGGTGCCCCAAAATGGGCACAGTACTTTAGATGAGAGCTCACAAGAGCTGAATAGAGCAGAAGAATCAGTTTCCTTGACCTGCAAGCAATACTTCTGCTAATGCAACCCAGTGTGCAATTGGCTTTTTTTTTGCAACAGCAGGCAATTGACTCGTATTTATCTTGTGATCCATTATAACTCCCAGGTCTTCTTTTGCAGTGACAGAACCTATCCATTGTTCCCCAGTTTGTATTAGTGCATTTGATTGTTTCATCCTAAGCACTTGTCCTTACTGGGTTCTATTCAGTTGATTTCAGACAATTTTTCCACTTTGTGAAGGTCATTCTGAATCATAATCCTATCCTACAAAGTGTCTGTAACTCCACCCAGCAACCTTGGCTGGTTCTGCAGCTAAGCCAGGCCCTTGCTGTTCAAAAGCATATTACTTGTGCCTTCCCCTCTCTTATTCTATGTTTGCTGTGGTCTCTGTGATGTCTCCCCCTGTGAGTTCTTTTAAAACCACTGATTACCTCAGTTGTGTGAGAAATATCCACTCTCCAACCCTTCCCCTCAGGTGAGCAAGAGAAAATTAGTTCTCCTGTCTCCAGCCAGTCTCTGTAGCATGGCCTTTGCACGTCAAAGTACCCATGCTAAAGTCAAGTGCTTTCCATTATCTTTAGACTGGTGTTGGAGGCCTTATCAACAAAAATGGATTTACAGAAACGTTTCAGGATTCAGCAATTTTTACAACCAAGTCATAATATTAACCCAAATTTACATTCTATTTAGATTCCCCAAATCATCACAATAATCAAAGAAACTCAAGGATAATGAATGACTTCAGCAGTGCCCTGTCCTGCCCTGCTACTGCTCTCTCAATCTCTCTGCCTTAAGGGGCAGATTTGATACCAAGAAATGGTTTCAACAAGAAAACAACAGCTGCTTTTTTGAAGGAATCTGGCTTCTTTCTCTCTCTGAAAAAAGGCATTAAAATGTCTACCAACAACAAACCAATATCACTCCCAGCCTGATTTCATGAAGGCCCCTTCCAGATGTGGATTTGCCCTCTCAGATACAAAGTAATGCTGTGCAAATGTAAGTGAACCTCTTTCTGCTTTTTCCTTCCCCCAAAAAGACAGAATTGGTAACACTGAAAAGTAGGTGACTATTTCCAGCTGATAGAAACAACCCTTAATTATGCCGAACAAGATGGTACAGACACAGAGGGGGAAAAAAGAGACATCTCACCAAAATGAGAAGTCATGGCATACGATTTTAAGTATTCCCTAAGCCCTAAAAGTTGAGCATGATGCATGATGACCATTACCAGAATGTTCCTGATCACTGTGTATGTTTCATCCACTACAGACCATCTGCGTACCTCATTAGTTATCTTGGAAATTTTTGCTCAGCTCCCTTCTATCTCTGGCTAACTTAGCCCAGGACTGGATAGTAGAACACTAAGAATAATACAGTCCTAGCAGTATAGTCTGCTGATGAGAGCCACTGATAATATCTCCTATATTGTGACAAATGAATATTCAGACTGCGGGATATAGGTTAATATTACTTGGTTGTAAAGAGAAGGCTCAATATATGGCACATTTAAATGTTTTTTTCTGTTTAGTTCATTCCTTCCTAATAATCTCTATTTCCTCTCCTCTCTGAATGAGTTAGCCTCTAAGGTGCCACTCTGCCCTCCTCCTCCTTCCTGTCTGACTTAACATGGCTAACTACCTCTCTCCATTCATTTTGGTTTAGGTGGAAAGTGGTAATAGGAAGTAAAGTGCAGGCACCAAAAAGGGCCTTGTCATGGCGGGTGGAAGGTGATTTGTAAAATTGTGGAAATCAAATCAATTAGGCTGTCAGCTGGAAAACATCAGTATGTATTAACACTTGTTTGGCTGGAGTCCTGCAAGCTGAACAAAACTGCACAAAAAGTGCATTCAAGTAACAATGCGTTGTATGAAAACAGGAGACCAAAAAAAAAATTAGCAGCTTAAAGCTTCTGTCCACTGCCCAAACAAACAAAACAAAACAAAATGCCTAAAACTAACAGAATACTCTTATCTTTCTTACAGCTCCTCTGCACCAGAGGACAGAGCTGAAGACAGCATCTCCTCATAGTGGTACTTACCAGGGTATAGAATCTAGCAAGGCTCTGCTGTAGATGGCAAGATTTTTCAATTGTTGCCATGACTTTACAGCTCCTTTACAGCACTGGCATTAGGTGGCACAAACTGGAAAGGAGTACAAAAAAATCAGTGAACACTTGAATTTGCTGACTGCAAAGAAAGGAAAAGAACAATGTGAGCTCTGTGTTTTAAGACTGCTATTTTCATTGTCAAATTGGAATCTTTTGGATCTTTGTTGCCTTTGTGTTTTCTCTAATTCAGAGGAAGTCCTTCTAGGTTCGGTTACACCAAAAGGCCCTGTCCTCTACTGTACAAGATTCTTTGCTCATACAGCACCCGAGGAGAGTAAAGATGGTTCCAGGACAACTACAACTACAGTTTCTGCTGGATCAATGCCTGACTGGGAAATGCAGGAATTCAAAACTTCAGTATCCAGGAGCTTTGACTGAATTCATTAAAGCTTAGAAACAAAATTAAGTAGTAAATTGGTCCCAACTTGGTCTTCTGCTTGGCAAAGAGTGGAGAGGGGAAAGGTGTCTTATTGCCTCCCACCCAGATTCAAGGGCTGGCAGTGGGGTGGTTCACCTTTAGTGTAATTCAGGACTGCCCAACTTCTGAGTGGCCGGAGCCACAGGCCCACAGCCACACACTGAGGGCTGCACGACCTGCTATGTGGGCTTTTTCCCACCATGGCAACCCCCTGCTGCACCCATTGTACCTCATCCCCTCCTCTCCCCTGCATTGCACTGCACTGCACCATGCCACATGCCCCACCCCCCATGCCATACAGGGTCCCTTGGTCCTCCTCAATTCCTCCCAACCAAGGGCTCCCTCTTCCCCATGTGTCATACTGCATTGCCTCACCCACGGGAGCAAGGGCTGGCAGCACAAGTGGTATGTGGAGGGGGACAGGGGAGCCTGGAGACTCCGGCAGAGCAGTAGAAAAGCAATGGTGTCCAGACTAGGAGCCTAGTGTGGCCCATGGGCCACCAGTTGGGTGTCCCTGGTATAACTTAGAACACCCCAAGGCTGGTGTTATTTACTCCTGCCTGCCTACTTGTCTTTGCCAGCGAGCAGAAATAGCCTGAACACTGGGATGGAGAATAAAAACTGCTGTGTTAGATCTGCACCACTCGGGGTTTCCCCAATAATATAACTGAGGGTGCAAGAGGGAGGCATAAATCTGAGGTGCTGATCAAAGGAGGTGAGAAGTGGAGGCAGGGGCTGCTGGAATACATGCTGCAGGCCCTGGCTGTGTGGAGTGGGAGGGAGACAGGCAGTGACAAAGGGAGGCTTTAGGGTCCTGGGAGCTACATGCTTGGAGGAAGGAGCCAGGGGATAAGAAGAAAGCGGGGAGGGAGACCTGTGCCACTGAATTATGAAATTTATGTCTTCACCCATCAAAGCATGCAGTTGTCTCTTCAGTTGTCTCTTAACACCTTGGCTGGGGGGGGGGGACCTTCCCTCCACAGTGCCAAGATCCTACAGCCCTCATGTATCCACCCGCTGGGTCCTGGACACCTGCTGGAGCCTCCAGTTGCCCAGGGCAGAAACCTTATTTAGGTATGCCTCTATCCCTCCCCTCTCTCCACCTCCTCTGCCCAGAGTGTCAAAGGATCTGGCTATATGTCTGTGTTTCCCTACAAAAGGGAGTTCTCAGATGGTCTGATGCATCAACTTTGTTGTCTCCTTTGCACCAGTGATTATTTCATCATATAATATAAAGTCTTGCAAAAAGACACAAAGCAACTCCAGGAATGCTTTAGGAATGAAACACATCAGTAAAAAGAAAGCATTCAAATCTGTCAACATCTTTCTCATGGGCTGAAAAATAAGGGTCCATTGAATTTTCTTTCCCTTACTTATTTCTGGGTACCATTGCTTTTATAATGGCAGGTAACAGGGGGACACAAAAGTTCTGATTGATCACCAGCATAAACAGAAAGAAATAGTCTCAATTAATAGACATAACTGTGCATCTTTGGGTTTTATACTACTGCCAGGCACCATAGTATAGGAACTCTTAGCATGCACCACTGTATTTCCATTAGTATATTTATTCCAAAAACACCAATGCACCAGGAAAACCCCACCAAATTAAACAAATGGTACAAAGATACAGAAAATAAATTGTTTGCTACTTCCCCTTAAAAAAATTCCCAAAGCTCTAATGTTCCCTGTCTTTCCCAGTTATGAGCTCAATATGTAAAAGTTCTGAAAGTTCACAGCTCCAAGTTTGGCAAGCCCCACAAGCACTCTCTGCAATAAACCAGTATACAAGGATCATGTCTATTGTGAAGAGTGGTAGCATACCTAGGGGTGGGTGAGTAGTGCACCAGCCCCAGCACTGACTTAGGGTAAAAGATTGGCAGTGGCTACCACCACTGCCCAGGGGACAAAAATTGCTTGTTAAACCTCTAATTTATGTATATATATAAAATTAGACCTGCTGCTCTAGACTGTGTATATGTGCTACTCCAGTATGTATGTGTATATGTATATCTATAGATCTATTAGAGCTGCACTGATACATCAGTCTGATATTGGATCAGTACCGATATATAAGAAAATTGAGTGTATGGGAATCATCCTGATGGGGCCGATAATTTGGCTGATAAATGCCCTTGCATGCATACAGCCTCAGCACAGCATGTAGGAGGTGAGGAGCACAGCCCAGCAGCTTGGAGAGCTGCGTGAAGCTGGTAAGTCTCTTGTGGTAGAAGGGGAGGGAAGAGGAAAGGGGCGTGGGGCTGGGGCTGGGGCAGGTGCTGCCCAGTTGTGGCAGGACAGGGTGCAGGATGGAGCTGTGGTTCATCTGGGGGGTGTTTTGAGGGGTGCTTCCACTGCTGCATGCACCACGGGAGGGCACAGGAGGGGGTATGTGCCCCTGGATCTGCATGAGGCAGGGTGGGGCAGGGCAGGGCAGGGTGGGCTGCAGCTGTGGGCTGGGGCTGCTCTGGGCTCTTCCTGGTATGTAGAGGGAGAGTTGGGCTGGGGCTGCACTCAGGGAGAGCGGCAGTGGCAGCGGCACTGGGAGGAGGGCTATGAGGAGGACTCAGGTGAATTTTGGGGTGGCTGCAGCCCCCCCCCCCCGTATTACCCCTCCCAGCGCCACCGCCACCCGCCCCGAGCACAGCCCAGCCTTCTCCCCCCCACTGGGAAGAGCCCCACACAGCCCTGGCCATAGCCCATAGCTACAGACTACCCTGCCCACGCCCCACGCTGATCTGGGGGTATATGCCCCTCCCCTGTGCCCTCCTGGGATGCACACAGTGGTGGCAGCTGCCCCCACCTGCACCTCCCAGATGAGCCATGGCTCCATCCCATGCCCTGGCAGAGCAGCACTTACCCTAGTTCCACTCCCTGCCTCATCACAGGCATCACTGATTTGCCCCCCCTCCCCCTTCCTTCCCCCCTTCCCTACCAAAACAACAGATTTACTAGCAGCACACAGCTGTATCAGAAATTGGATCAGTATTGGCCAATATGCCTCCTTAAAAATCAGCTATCGGTATCAGCCCTCAAAATCTCTATTGGTGCACCTCTAATACATATAGATTTTTAAAACAGCAGAGGTACACGCACACACCTTTTTACTTTATACATTATTATCTCTCATACAAATACACTGAATAATGAGAATCTATGTTTGAAATGCTGTAGGGTACACACACATAATGAAAATATATAAAACAATATATAATCTATCTATCTGTGTGTGTGTGTGTGTGTGTGTGTGTATACGTATACGTATAGTATATGTATATGTATTAGGACTGTGTGAAATTTCACCGGCTGTTTCACTTTGACACTGTTTCAACTAATTTCAAGCTTGAAACAGTTAAATTGAATCAAAATGAAGGGCTTCGCCTCAAAACAAAATGAGGCTAGTTGAAACATTTCAAAAGTTTCAAAACCTTTCAAGTTTCAGAGCCAGCAGCAAGAGACAAGGAAGAACCAGGGCTGTGCTCCCAGCACTAGCTCGGAGCGCAGCCCTGGCTCTCCCTGTCTCCCGCTGCTGGAAGCCAATAACAGCACAGGGGAAGGGAACTGAGCCCAGGCTCAGTTCCCCTCCCCAGCACTGTGATCCGGCGGGGGGTGCTGAGATCTGGTGGAGGGAGGGCAGTGAGTCAGCCCAGCTGGGCTCACTTCCCCCCTCCATGCTGCAATTGGGTGAGGCGGGGCAGAGAGTCAGCCCAGCTGCTATTGTAGCGTGGGGGATGGAAGTGAGCCCAGCTGGGCTGACTCTGCCCCCCCCACTTGATCGCAGTGCAGGGGGTGGGAGTGAACCTAGCTGGGCTGACTCTCTGCCCCCATGCCTGATCACAGCACGGGGGGTGGGAGTGAGCCCGGCTGGACTGACTCTTCACCCCCCAAACTGATTGCAGTGCGGGGGGTGGAAGTGAGACTGGCTGGGCTGACTGCCCCCTGCCCGATCGCACTGCGAAAAGTGGAAGTAAGCCTAGCTGGGCTGACTCTCTGCCTTTGCCTCCCAGTGAGCCCACTGGGCTGACTCTCCACCCCCCCCCCCTGCCCGATCTAGCACTGGGGATGGGAAGTCAACTCAGCTGGGCTGACTTCCCGCCCCCTTTGTAATCTAGCACTGGGGGTGGGGAAATAAGCCCAGCTGGGCTGACTTCCCACCCCCAGTGAAAAATTGAAACAGCATCGAAACAGCCTTTCAGTTTCAATGGAATGGAACAGAATAGCTGGTTTGAGTTGAAATTAAATTTGAAATGGAACGCTGTTCCTTTGAACTGGCGAAACTGAAGGCGAAATGAAATGGTGCCATTTCACACAGCCCAAATTGTATATGCATATATCTGTTAGGCTTTGCAAAATTTGACCATCTGTTTTGATTCAACACTGTTTTGACTCATTTCGAGCTTGAAACAACAAAATCGAATTGAAACAAAGGGCTTCAAAACAGCCTTGAAACAAAACGAGGCTAGTCAAAATGTTTTGAAAGTTTCAAAATGTTTTGAGTTTCGAAGCATCCAGCAGTGAGGTGGTAGGAGACAGAGGAGAACCAGGGCTGTGCTCCCAGCAGCAGCTGGGAGTGCAGCCCTGGCTCTCCCCGTCTCCTGCCGCCAGGCTGCAGGAAGCCGATCATAGCACAGGGGAAGGGAACTGACCCCCAGCTCAGTTCTCTTTCCAAGTGCTGAGATCAGACTGGGGAAAGGAACTGAGTCCGATTGCTCCGTTCCCCTCCCTAGCCCTACGATCAGGCTGGGGATGGGAACTCAGCCCACCTGGGCTGAGTTCTCATCCCCCACACTAGATCAGGCTGGGGATGGGAAGTCAGCCCAGCTGGCCTCAGTTCCCATCCCCTGCGCTAGATTGGGCTGGGGATAGGAAGTCAGTCCCTCATCCCATCTCCACCCCTATCTAGCACTGGGGAGGGGAACTGAGCAATCGGTCTCAGTTCCCTTCCCCAGTCCCAGGTGGCAGCACCAGTTTCCCTCCCTCATCTGGCAGGAAAATCGGGGGCCCACAGCCCTGATCTGCCTGCCAGATGAAAGAGGCTGTTTCGAGCTTCCCCATTATAGCTAATGGGCAAAAGGTCAAACCAGTGTTGAAACAGCTTCACTGTTTCAATGAAGCAAAATGGAACAGCTATTTTGACTCTAAATGAAATTCAAAACGAAATGCTGTTCTGTCGAAACCTTGAAACTCAAGGCGAAACGGAACAATGCCCTAATATATGTATGTTTATATCTATAGATAGATAGATAGATGTGTGTGTATCTAAAATATATAGATACAGACACATTATCTATCTATGTATCTAACGATATAGAGACACACACACATGTATGAGTGTACCCATTAACAAGCTATATATCGATAGATAGATAGATAGATAGATAGATAGATAGATAGATAGATAGATAGATAGTATATCTTTTTACTTTATATGTTTTCATCTCTCATACAAGTGCTCTGAACAATGAGAATCTATGTTTGAAATGCTGTAGGGTTGCCCTTCAAAAACAGCATTTACATTGGCCTTCTTTCTAAGAATGAAGGTACCCACCCAATCTGGAAGGTGTGCGCCAAGATTATTTGAGGACCATTCATTAGTTTCTCTAAATCAAATCTGACACATTGAATTTTGGGAGTATAACTCCCAGAGACAAAGTACCATTTCCCTCCAAACATAGCTAATAATATTAGAAAAATACTTCCCAATTATCTGGCAGTGTTTAATACTCATGTTCAGAGCTACTGATTTCATGCCTGTGTCTAGCTTACAGGCAATGTTTTGCATCAATACATTTATACAGCTTCAAACTGTAACTTCTTTTAATACATTTATGTGGATTATTTTTATTTAAGATTTTATACCCTGGCTCTCAAAATACACAGGGCCAGTGTTTTCTTATGAACATTGCATTTTACAGTGAAACTGAAATGTTAGCGAAGCAACTGAGAGACATAATTGTAAGTAAAATGAAACAAACTTGCAACATTTACACTATTGTCATAAGAAATGTGGATGTAGCTGCATATAGTCTATCAGAGGCCAAGTTCCCCTCCTCTACCCACCCTCTTGCTAATCTATATTTGTTTTCTTAAGAAACAGCCAATTACACCTTGCTGTTGATAGTGTAAATCTTTATAGATCTTTACATTTTCACTCTGGAAGAACGGAATTTCCTCTTACCTCCCAGGGTAGCAAGTCAGTTAAAGGTGCTGGGAAATGTGTGACACCTGACTCTGCCTACCTTTCATCTTTCCCATTCACTCTACAGATACATCTTGAGTCTGACAGGTAGCAGTAATTAAAGCCATGTTGATGCCATGCACAGCTGAGCAGACATGTGTAATATCAGTACCTGGTACAAACCCAAAGACATTGACTAGTATGAAATAGCAGAGCATTGCAATTTGTCTTGTGGAACCCTGCAATGGTATCAGCACAAGGTCAAGAGAGTTCAGCTTTAACTAACATAGATCATCTCAATGACCAACGGTAATCAAACAGATGCCATATTATTGAAGCTAACATTTTGCTGAACACTTAAGCAGTGATCAGTCTTAGAAACCTGGGTAGTTAACAGTTCTTCTCTGACCCCTCAGTGCTATGCATTTGTGCCAGTATTTGCAAGCTATTTTTTCTCCTTACTATTGTTATTCAGAAGCTAATTGGATTGTACTGGCAAATTTGCCAATCCCCCTTCCCTTTCTTTTCCCCATCCTCAAAACCTTAATGTGCTTTTCATCTTTGCAGATTTTAAATTTATCAGATGGGGAATATGACTTCTTATGCATGTGGATTGTGGCCTGCATGTTCTGGGCACAATCACAGTAACATTCAGTAATAGCAGCCATGAAGCATCCAGGCCCCCCAGACTTTAAACATGACACAGAGAAAGTTGGTGCTCTCATTTCCTTTCCTTCTCCACAGTTCCCAGACTAGGATCTAGGAAAACTCCCTGACAAGAAAGCTTGTTAATCTGTATACATGGGTAGGAGATCTAAGACCACAGGGCTGGTCAGGTAGAAAAGAAACTGACAGCTGACACCTTCAGGTAAGAAACCTGCTGGAGCTTTGTCTCTGCCTAATCTGCATGTTTACTGACCAACTTTTTCACATAGGACTTTGAAACCCAGGGGAACCCCACCATCCTTTGCCTCCCCTGTGAAAAATGAAGTTTCTTTTCTACCTGGGAGAACTTTTACAATCTTTGAACTCTCCTCTGCCTGATAAAGGGTGTTTGAGCCTTAAAGCTTGCAAAGGAAAAACTTTTTTTGCTATTATATAGTTGGTCTAATAAAACATATCACCTCTAGCCCAAGGGTTTTGTCTGCCTCTGCTTTTCAGACCACTATGGCTACAAGCTATATTCCTGAAACTTGGAAGATATTGTAATGAGCCATTTGGAAATGCAAACTTTATTGATAAACAGGAAATAAGCAAAATTCAGCCCCCTGCCTGACATCTGACATCTTCAGGGAAGAAACCTGCCGGAGCTTTGTCTCTGTCTAATCTGCATATTCACCAACCAACTTTTCCACAAATGGATGTTGAAACTCAGGGGAACCCTGCCATCTTTTTCCTCCCCTGTGCAAAATGAAGTTTATTTTCTACCTGGGAGAACTTTTACAATCTTTGAATTCCCCTCTGCCTGATGAAGGGTATTTGGACCCAAAAGCTTTCAAAGAAATGTTTTTTTTGCTACTGTATAGTTGGTCTAGTAAAAGATATCACCTCTAGCCCAAGAATTTTGTCTGCCTCTGATGTCAACTGGGCATCCAACAGTCACATTTTACTTATACCCCTATCTATGGCATCTCCTCTCTGAACACCAGCACCAATGTGATTGTATCTTATGCCTTGTTTTTCTCAGCCCGTTCAGGGATGTTTTATTGCCCTTGAACTTGAGGTAACTTGGCTACTAAAGTTCTCCAGCTTCCCTGGTACAGTTTAACCAATCCACTGTGATCTGGGCATGTTAACAATCATTCTGCTGCCCAATAAAACATCATACCTCTATACAATGATATGTATTAGCTGTATAGACTGGAACAGCCATTATTAGAACTTGAAAGTCCAACTCTGCTATAAGATCAGTATTTTATGCACTGCCCTACTGATTTGCTAAGTTATTAATTGGTCCTTTCTTAATTCATTGATCAGTTACTGATGCTTCACTTGTTTGCCTGAATACCATGCTTACCTCATGCTCTCTCTCCTTTTCATAAGTTTTATTTTCTCTTTCTCTTCCCTACCCTTAAATATCTCTTATGTTATCTACCCTTCCACACCATCTCCCACCATTCTTGTCCACAACATTGGAGTCATAAACAGCCAAAGGTAAGCAAAAGCAAGCCCCTCACCCCACAATGCAGGAATCACAAAGTTGGTATAAAGACACAAGTTCTTGTATCAAGAAGAGCTTAACAATAACAGAGTACTTGGACCTTCGTTTCAAAGGCAGAGGGTTTTTTGGATGTGGCAAGCAGTGGAGACTATATGAGATACCATTTGGTCCCCCTTCCCACTAATAAATAGTTGGTTTGATGACAGGGAGGAGATGATTTTGGCTACTATCTGGTTGGTCACTTTGAATTATGACACCATCAGAAAGAATGATAGCATATTTTAGGACAGGTTGTGCCATGTGGAACTTGGAGCCATTTGTAGAAGAGAAACTGGGACCTGACCTAAGAATGGAATCTACTGTCAATGCTTTATGGTGTTCTGCAGATTGTAGGCAATGAAAATAATGCTCTACTTAACTAAAACTGGTCATGGAAAAGGTGTCTTGGGCATCTATCCAATGCTTTCTGTCCTGACAGGCAAGCCACCCATGCTTTGAATGAAAATCTTTCCTCTCCACTCAGAACCAGGATGTTCTCTGACCACCCAAAGGTCATTTATTGTCTCTCATTTGAATCCCTTCTCTGAAGCTCTCCTCCCCCCCAAAAGCATGAAATAGACTGCAGTCTATATTTTTTGTGAGCATTAGGAGTTCAATGATGACTTGAAAGTCAGAGTGATCTCGTGTTAGATTTTCATCAATTAAAGTATTACCAATTTTTTTTTTAATGAAAGCTTGTTCAACTGTCATTCCAGTCTTCTCTTTTCTGGTTCAGATTTATTTTATGAACTTTCTCCAGAATCTCCAACTTAAGCTGCCATTAACCTTATCACATTTTGTTAATTGCTCCTATATTTGGATGAGTCACATGTGTCAATTTGCTGAATTGTGACTGCACTTGAGGCAGCTGCTAGGACAGTCCAAAAGAGACAAATAAAACTCTAAAGCTGTGCAGGAGGGAGGAAACCTGTTTTAAGCCTTTGGGATAATTCAGTGTTATTTTAAGATATAATTATCTATATGTGTGTGTGTATATATTTTATAATTGTAAGATATTTACTATACATGTTTTTAGCAGTTTCAAATCATGCTATTTCAAATAATGGCCAGAGTTATGCATTTGGGTATCTAGCTGAACTGGAATGAACGCCCAGATTTTTAGAGGGAACTAAGCGATGTTTCACTTAGCATTGAAAGGCCTAGGGATTTTTAATGAGGCCTAGACTCATAAATGTTTAAGTCACTATTAGAAATGGGATTTAGGCAGCTAAATTAATTATGTTTTAAAATGCTGAGCATATTAAAGGTCTAAAACCTTTAAAATCTGGACCTGAATTTCAGGCTCCACTTTTGGACCAATGGTACAGTGGAAGAAGTGTTAGACAAGCTTTTGGGCACAAAGTGCCTTCTCCAAGCCGCTGTCAGGAAAGGCCTCAGTTGATATCCAAAACCTGTGTTCCACATTCTAAGTACAAATGATTAAGGAGGGCTGAAGTACATAATTTTGACATATAGGGTGCATCTACATGAGATGCTTACTACAGTTGCCTAATTAGCTCCCAAGTAAAGCATCGCTGTTTACATGAGTGGTGCTATTAGGCCAAAGCAAACAATTAACTCTGCTGTAGGATAGTACTGCCCAACACAAGTACTAGGGTATGGCAGAGTTATTTACTTTGCCACAATGCACATGTAGATGGTGACCAGAGCTGGCAGGGGCATGAGGGTGCTACAGTGCGGGCCTGCCTGCTGGCTAGCTCTGCACTGGAGCACCCTTGTGCCCCAGCCAGCCCTGATGCAGCACGTGAAGCCAGGCAGGAGCAGCCTTGGGTTGGCAGGTTGATCCCCAGTGCTCTCTGCCAACTGGTGCTGTACCACCCTGGCTCAAATTGCTGCCGCCCCAGGCACAATAAAATCCAGCATGAACTGCACCAGAGTTTATTGCATTGCATTAATATTTACCCATAGACATGCCCACAGAGACTTAACTCGTGACTGAGTATACCTTATTAAAAATATTAGGAATAGCTCATTCAAAATTACTATAAACCAGTGGTCAGACTGGAATTCATTTGGCTTGTATAAGTTGTAACTGCTGCTGGCAAACAAAGGAAAAGAAGTCAGTTAGACTTCTTATACTGCCTGGATAATATTGTTCTGAGTTAGTTTGGTCCTATAGGTCCTACCTAACGTTCCATGCTTTAAGAAAAATCTCTCTGGCTAAGAATGCAATCTGCTATTTTCAGAGTGGCTCACTTAGTAGCATGGCTTTATAGTTGGCCATTATTTTTATACTATTTACCATGTATTATGATGTATTTCCTACATTAACATCCCTATCAAACACCTCAGTTTTAAAATTAGTATAAGATGCCTGCCTGTCTAGTACTACACACAGAGCTAAGCACATGAAGTCTTTCTGCATATTGATCCTGTCCTTTTATCCTTTAATAAGAAAAGAATGGAGCTTTCATTCCAATTAGAAATACCTAATGCTCCTAGGGCATGCGAAACAGGCCCGATTCAATTCAGATTCAGCCTGATTTAAGATTGATTCAGATCACTGTCCCCGATTCGATTCAGACAAATCTAAATCTGAAGATTCGATGCTGATTCAGAGAATCAGCAATTCGGCCATAGACACAGCTTTAAATGTTTTTTCTACATACTTCGAGGTACCCGGCAGCTTGTGACTGCTGCAATGCTGGGACATATGGAGTGTCCAACAGGAGTGCAGGATGGCCTCTGCATGCTTGGTGGCGAACCAGGAAGTGGACCAGAAGTATTTCCGGTCCACTTCCGGGACCACTGGGGAGTGTGCAGGGGCCCCGCCCCCCCCGGCTCAGCGATTGGCCATGGGGGACCCTGGGTGCCCCCCCAGATCCGGGAGGCACCAGTGGTTGAGCCATTGGGGTGTGGGGGGGCCCCCTGGCGCACTCCCTGGTGGACCTGGAAGTGGACCAGAAGTGCTTCTGGTCCACTTCCAGGTCTGCTGCCAAGCATGCTGGGGAGCCCCCCGTGCTTCTGTGGGACACTCCATGTGCCCCAGCATCGCAGCATTCATGAGCTGCCTGCTACCATGAGATATGTAGAAAAAACATTTAAAGCTGTGTCTATGTCAAAATCACCGAATCTTTGCAAACCTCTCTGAATTGATTTGGAGGGTTCCAATTCAATTCAGAGAAACTAAAGGATCTCCTGATTCAATTCATATTTGGAGATTCAACCACCAAACTGGGCTGAATCTCCACTGAATCAAATCAGTGATGAAGCTTTGCACAGCCCTACTAACTACTCACAGAAGGTATGAAAGGACCTCCACTTGAAACTCTACTCTCATTCTACCTGCACAATTTTTTTATGGCACGTACGGAATTCAAAAGTCGGAAGTGTGCAAAATACCTGTAGAGAAATGAAGAAGCCAAGTTTGTAGGTTGTCAGACTTTCACTTTAGGCCTCTGGACTCTGTCCAGCCCTGGAGATGTATAGACTTGTCACAACCCAAAGTTGTGATTTTTTGTTTGTGTGCGCGCTTCGGCACCGCTAAATTATTTCCCGCCAAATTTGTCGCTTTCTTTGCACGGTAGAGTTCTCTGCTGCTAGAGAGAACTCTGGTGCAACGGGGGATTTCCCGCCGGATTGCAGCTTCTTTGCAGCGTGCATCTCTTTCTTGCACCATAGTGATACATGTTGTAAAGAAGTTCCCGCCATTTGTATTAGGATCCGCACCATGTTATTGGCCGATTCCTAATTTAGGCACACGTGGCAGCTAGCGATTGGCTTGCTAGCCGTACATAAGGCTTGGGTAGTTTCCGCCCAAGCCGGAGGAGGGAGGAGAGAGAGAGATTCTGTGTGAAGATCTCCAAGCGCTGTGGACCCTCGCGGACCTGATGCGCCTCCCCTAAGCAGGCAAGAGAGGCAATAGAACCGAGCCTACGGAGCTTTCGCTTCTCGCCTCTCCCCGTCGCTGAGCACAATCCTAGACGTATCCCTTTCCTGTAACTTCGGACCCTGTGGAGTCTAGCAAACTCAGGGGAAAACTTATCGGACCCGCGGAGCCTGAATAACTCCGGGGAAACTTTTCAAACCCAACTTAACCGGACCCGCGGAGCCTAGCAAACTCCGTGGGAGCAATCGATTTGTCAGAGTCCTCCAACGAGGGTTCAAGCAGGAGCTGTGCCTGGAAACTTGTCCAGCCTACACCGATACCATCTTTGGGTGTAAGTAAACAATCTTTTCAATCAACCATTATGCCTCCGTAACTAATTCTAACTCACGTGCGCTAAACCGCCCCGCGGTTCTCTCCCACCCTGTGTGCCCGGGCTGCTGGCCGCGTGCACCGGAGACGGGTCTGGTACGACCCCGGTTCACCCCTGGCTTGCCCATGGCGGCCAGAATGGGATCAGAATCACCGCCACGCGTGGCGACGAGGGCGGGATCGGGGCCCAGCCCGCACAAGACTTACACATACTTTTATTTAAGAGCTTAATATTGTTTTTTCATATTCATGCAGACTGCATCCTAGACAGAAAGGATAACCCAAGCCTAATAGCAGAATTGGTGCCAGGATAAGTAAAGTGATAAACTTCCAAAAGCTTTTAGTGTAGATTGCTTGTTGTGGGACTTTGGCAAATCAGGGCTACCTCTTTTTGTTGGGAGGGAATGAAGGGGGGTGGGGGGGACAGGAGATGGCGATAGAAGGGTTTCCCTAAACAAAAAAACATTAAGGAAAAAGAACAACGCTTTTCTTCTTCTACAATAGCCTTCTGTAGACTAAATATTATATTTTCATATTTTAATAACTGTAGTAAGAGAGGATTTAAAGGCCCCATGTTGTTAGCTTGAGTCCATCGAGACTGACAATAAGGATGAGGAAATCAAAATTCACATATTCTCATGACTGCTGAAATGCTTCTGTTTGCCAGACAATAATCCCCAGGTATATGCAATCTAAATATATTACACAGTATGGCTACATTTTGTCTTATAGGGCTATCTGTAGTTGCACATGCCAAAGCAAAAACAAGAACAAGACAGGAACTGTTGAGGAAAAATGAAGACATATAGGTATATAACAACAACATCAATGTTTGCTAGGTCATGCCAAACTGCAGGTTCTACAAGTAACTTAACCTAGCCCCGGAAAGGCCGTATCATTAGTCATACTCAAGGTCTGAGCACAGATCTCAAAAAGCTAGAAATAACATCTTTTGCAGATTTAGCTCAAGTTTGCCAAATATCTGAGATGTTTCTTTGTTTCTGGTACTGATTCATTGGTACCAGACATGATGAAGAGAAACACTAGGAAAGAAGTGCTCTTTCTATTCACTTTAAGTATGGAGCTCTGGAGGATGGGAGCAGGCACCGGGTGGGGAGAGTGCAGGCTCGGGGACCCTGACAGGGAAGTGGAAGGAAGGAAGCAGGACAGATCTCCAAAGCATATCTGGAGATCTGTCAGGGGGAAATAAGTACATGTGCCCTGGTTACAAGGAGCAGATGTGTCATAGGTAGGGGGCATGTTACCAAGGTGTGTTTAGAATCTGTGCCTAAGCTTGGGGAGGGAAATAAGCAGGCACCCAACAGTCTGGTTTCAGGCTCAGAGAAGGTCAGTGTTATAAGAACCTCTTGGTCTGGCAATGGTGGTGAAAGTGCCCCATAATGCTTTCTCCTTTCCTCTGTAAGCTGTTGTACCAACAAATTCCCTCTTTATGCATAGTGCTTCTGGCCTCTCCACTCTCAGATCAATAGACCATAAGCAGTGTCATGGCAAGGAAGTTTGGCAGCCAGGGTGAAGCCCACAGTGGCAGCCCTCCCTCACCCTTGCCCCACGCACAGAGCCAGAGGACACCCCCCTCCCCATGCTTGCCTGGGAGTGCACTCAGCAGTGGGAACTGCCCTCCCACTGTCCCCATCCCCCCAAATGAGTTGCTCATGGCTCCGTCCCACACCCCACCCCACCCCAGCTGGGCAGTGGCCATTGGCCCCCCTTCACGTTGGCACCCGGGGTTACCCCACTTGCCCCCCCCCTTTGCTACAACACTGTCCATAAGGGAGAGGGGGTGTTGAGGAAATATCAAAGAGACAGAAGCAAATGTAGATTTGTTTGACTCAGTGGCTTTGAGATAGCACTCAGCAGTGCAGCAGGGAGATAGATACAAGCCTTTAACAAATTGGCTCTGTCCCACTGTAGGCATTGGAAACTAATGAGTTTCAATGCATAATTTGCCCGTGTGGAAAATTTGGACTTTTTCATTTAAAATACAAAATATTTTTGGCTAAAAACATTGGGAGAAGGGTAATAAAATGCTCAAAAAAAATCACAAAAGTAGAAATACTTCATGCAAAAATACAAATGGTCAGATACCTAGTTTTCTACCAAAATCTGTTTGATGTAAAATTTCTGTCTCCCCTTGGGGCAATGAGTTATTCACATTATGATGATCCCTTGTCCCTCTGTTTTTAATAAGTTTCTTCACTACAACCATCACACCCCCTCACCACACCATCACCACACCATGCTACCTGTCTTTTAAAATAATTGATCTGATCATACCCCCTTCTGTTTGGCTCCTCTCTGCTTCTGTTTATTTTATCTTGTTCTGATTTTTTCCTCCTCTGACCCCATTTACCAAAAAGTCCAAGACACGTGAATTTTCTGAACTTTTCTGCAGAAAACAAGACTTGGTTCTAAGGCAAAGACTTTGATCATTTCAGGTTGCACTCAGCTCCTGCTGGTTCTCTCACACATTTAAGGAGCAGCTGAACAAACTCTTTCAAGCTCCGAGGAGTTTTCTGTTTATTTTACAGTCCAACCCAATTGGATTTGTATCAGGCAGTCTACTACTTTGGGGACAGATGTGTGTGTGGATGGCACAAAAGCATAGTGGAATTTTGGGTGAGGCTTTGTTCTGTGTGGAAAGGAAGATTCTTGGTAACATTGCTTCTTCTGTAGCCTCTGAACTGGAGTTTTGTCCTGATTATCAAGAAGAATCAAGCAGGAGGGCCTTGAATCCATTGATGGCTGAGACTGTTAACTGACTTTAAGGGGGAAGAATGGCAAATATTTTGTAAAAAAAGTGAGACTAGACCTCTGCTGTAGAAATCATCCCTGTCCAGTTGACACAGATTTTTAAATGTTTCCTTGTTGGGGAAAAGTAAATTGAGAATATTAAAGAGAAACATCTAGGCCATTTGGAGTTCCTTTTAGCAGACTTTGAATCTGGGCAAAGCATAGAATTGACACTGGTATCTGTAGCCAACAGTTTTCCTTAACACCAGTGGTCAAGTGTAAATGCAGATGGGGAAAGGTGCTCTTAGGTATGGCTGTGTGAAGCTTCAGTCCCTGATTTGATTCAGTAATGATTCAGCCCCATTTGGTGACCAAATCTCCAAATCTGAATCAAATCAGAGGACCCTTAATCTCTCCGAATTGATTCAGAGAGATTCGGACAGATTCAGTGATTCGGGCGTAGATACAGCTTTAAATGTTTTTTCTACATACCTCTAGGTAGCAGGGGCTCTGAATGCTGCGGAGCTGGGGCAGATGCGGCATTCCACAGAGGCACGGGGCCTCCCCAGTGCTCTCGGAAGCAGACCCAGAAGCACTTCCAGTCCACTTCCTAATCCACCGGGGAGCGTGCACACCCTCCCACGTCGGCAACCGGTGCCTTCTGGGTCGGGGGGGGCACCCAGGAACCCCCTGCAGCTGATCACTGAGCTGGGGCAGGTACAAGGGGCTCCCCCGGTGCACTTGCCAGCAGACCTGGAAGTGGACTGGAAGCACTTCCTGTCCACTTCCAGGCTCACTGCTAAGCACGCTGGAAAGCATGCTGAAGAACATGCTAGAGCATGCTGGAGGGCTGGCTGCAAAGCACACTGGAGAGCACACTGCTGAGCATGCTGGAGAGCCCCCCGTGCTCCTGTGGGATGCTCCATGCGCCCCAGCACTGCAGTGTTCAAGAGATGCACCTGCTACCTCAAGGTATGTAGAAAAAAAACTTTTAAAGCTGTGCCTATGTCTGAATCGCTGATTCGCCATATCAGCATCGAATCTTCAGATTTGGATTCGGCCAAATTGAATCAGGGCCAGTGATCTGAATTAACGGATCAAATCACTGTCCCTGATTTGGGCTGAATCCAATCAAATAGGGCCCGTTTCGCACAGCCCTACTCTTAGGCCCCAACACAATGCCAGATCTTCTTGGATACCCTTTCTAAAGGGCCTCAAATTCCCCCTTCTCCCATTTTTATTAGATCCGTTCCCCCTCCTACTTGCTAGCACCTCCTCTCCTTTATCCAGGTTAAGCAGCTTGCATTTGTTAGCATTCCAGTCTAAGCCAATTGCTGGGAAGAGAAAGCATGATGAAATAGAGCCTAGTTATGAGATCCCTTCAGAGGGAGATATTACAGCCCAGAACTATTTTCTGGGTCATACTATAAAGAAAAAAAAAATGCTTCAAACAATGTCATTGAACCTACCATGAGCAGGAAATAAAGGCACAGATTCAAAAAACATATATATGCAGTCTAGTCACTTGCATTTGGGCTTCATCTGTAATATGCAATTCAGATGTTGGTTAACATAGCCATTACTATATAGTGTGTGTGTCTACATGTGCACCTGACTGCTAAAGCCAGTACTAAATGGCTACTCAGTAAATGCTATTACTGTGTAGTCCTGGCAGTGCATAGGTCGTTTCCAACCCTACTGCATAGTAGCGGTGAGCTACTGTGCAATAGCTCACTGCTACTGTGCAGTAGTGGCAGTGACACGGTTTGTGCCCACTGATGCTATGTTGCCGTAGTGATGAGCTATGTCAACATAGCTCGTTGCTACGATGATGTAGTGTGTCATGTAGATGCACCCAGTGCTCACTACATCTGCTATTCTGAACGAAACACATGTATTAGTCTCTGTATCCCACCGGGGACTGTTTGGGATGCACAAACAAAGTATCCCTACACCGAAGTCCCCTAAGGGAGGAGGAGAAAGTGAGAGACATGGATTCTCACCCCTTTCCCTTCAACATGAGGTGATTTGAGCCTATATCTCGGACAAGTACCTTACCCACCAGGCTATGAGCTATCCACCCCTCCTATAAAAGCTGAACCATTGGGAAACAGGCTACCAGACATTCTGATCTTAAACTTCTAGACCATAAAAGTGGACTGTGGTGAGGGATTTCTTCATATCTGAGTAATGAATATTCAGAAGATTTGTTTTTTTCTATTGATTGATTCCCATTTTCTTTATGATTCCTATAAAGTTTGAGGGCCACAAGTTTCGGAAAGGTGATATATTTTTGCTGTGAAATAGACAAAATTTATCTGCTACCAAGATAAATCTGATTATATTTCCTCTGTTCTTATGGTTAAATCCCATCTCGCCCCCCTCCAACTTTTATTACACCTCATAGAATACCAGCAGGATTACCATTGCATAATGTTAGTCTAAAAATACATGTTCCATTATTATTGTCAAATAGAGATGTGTCTTCCCAAGTGAAAGGAAAGCTGTGAAATGTAATGCCATGTAAAAGCTTTTTCCCCCCACAGACTTCCAATAAACTTAGGATAGAAGAGGCTGCCAGATATTGAGATCTGACTTATAAATACAACATGAGCTCCATAGCTAAGATTGCTATAGCACCCATCACCAAGGATATCTATGTACCCATTGCTGTTTTTGCATACTCTTAAACCACATCCTTTCCTTATAATGGGAATTCATCAAATGAAATAAAAAGCAATAGGAATTTTTTGTGCCCCAAATGTGCAATGACCATGACCTTCATCTGAATTTTGAAAATTCTTGCTTCTTTTAATCTTCCTGCACCTGTTTCTTGGTTTCAGCTAGAAGTTAAATTTTACAGGAAAGGTCATTTTTGTATCCAACCAGGCTAGACTTTGTAGTTTAATTGGTGAAAGTTCCACTGCCTCTCAGGTAGAGAGAGATTAAGTGGCTGTCAAAGGATTCCTGTCTTACAGAGTCATCTCCATCCTTTTACCACAGTAGTTACCCAAGTGTTGACCAACATTTGTTCTCATAAAACTTATAGGAGCTGTCCTTATTTTGCCACTGAAAACTCAACACCATTAGCTAAGAACTAGGTTTTGCGTAAGGATAATCCATTCAGTGAGGGCACTGGGGGAGACAGCATCAGTAGGCATGTATATTACCAAGCATTAGCTGATGCCATTTTTCTTACAGATTTTTTTTTCCAATTTCCCCACCCTATTATCAGTAGCTTAAATAAATCCTTACTTAGAAAACCACCCACCCTCTGTGATTTAACTGACTAGTTTACATGTTCAATGGACTCTTTTACTCTGAGTTTTTCTGTAAAGTTTCCTAAAGATGGGGCCGGGGAGGAAGATTATAACTCATCCACACTCAGGTGTCAGGTGTAGGTGCCAAATATACTAAAATTTGCTACTGGAAGTCCCTGTATACCCATCTGTTTTGATGAAAACCTGAAGCTTTCCTCCCAGAGTCATGTGGGTGGATGCCCTGTAAGAGAGGCAATTATGATACAAAAAAATTGTCAACATGTCTTAAATAATTAGTACTACTAGCATAGGAATATTTATGGTGCAGAGAAACTAGGCACAGAGAAACCTTACACACACAAAGACAAGACAAGACTAAGTACCACCTCATTATTCAACTCAGAGTTTTTTCATACTGGACTCCTCCCCCCACCCTCTACACATAGACTGGCACAGAGGTTTTGCCTAAGGGCTGAAAAAATGAAGTCTAGTCCATGACTAGGGTCCCAATCTACTGCTATAATAACATGGAAGGCAGTGGCCACTCTGCATCCCCTATATGGTATTCTCAGTCAATGGAGTTTGTTAAATGTAGGGGCAAATTCCCTATTTTTCGTCATCTGTTGCCAGTTAAATTCTAATGATCCATAATGCTCTCTCCTTCAGTTTCTGCTGTACCTGTATCTGTAGAGGTACTAAGCTTTGCAGCAATCTCATACTTCTACTGAATTGCAATTAACATGATTTTAACACTACACCGGTATGTTACCAGCACTTGTCTGTTATTCCCTAACATTCTTCTTGATAGAAATCACCTCTGATGCAGAACATTTCTTTTTCTAGAGAATTTCCACAAAACTTAGATGCAAGTCACCTGAAAGTCAGGAGGTAGAAATGTAGAACTTTTAAGAAAGAAGGAAGGAATTTGTATGAAATTCTCTTCCATAAAGCAAAAAGCAAGGTCTCATTTATCCCATTTTGCAATGTGAAACCTCTCAGATTACTACAATAAGAACCAGCTTTGTGCCAACGCAACAAAGGTGCAGGTCACAGCTTTTCACCTATGCCATAGAGAAGCCAAGAGGAAATTAAACATTATCTGGGACAGAATCCCACTAACTGATCACCTGAACCCTGTGTACTTGGGTGTTGCGTTGGACCAAACACTTACCTTCAAAGCACATATAAAGAAGACAAAAGGGAAAGTCAGCTCCCGCAACAACATACTTTGAATGTTGGTCACCTCAAAATGAGGAGTGAACCCAGCTACATTATGAACCACTGCTATTGATTCGTGTTACTCCACTAGAGAGTATGCATGTCCAGTATGGGAATGATCAGTTCATGCCACAAAACCAGACCCAGTTCTAAATGACAACTGTCATGAAATAATCGGATGCCTAATGCCAATACAAAAGGATAGTCTGCACTTACTGGGTGGTATTGTACCACTTGATATCAGAAGAAATGTAGCAAGCCAAAAAAAGATCACAACAGATGAAAGACCTCAGACATCCACTCTATGGTTAAACAGAAGTAACTAAATGGCTTAAAATATGAAAGAGTTTTGTGACCAGTGTTGCACTTTTGGACACAACAGCTGGCAGGTCAGAACTAAGGTTATGGAAAGAAAGATTACGTGCAATCAGGTGCTCTGGAATGGACCTGGAAATCCAGGAGGATTTTCCTAAAAGGGCTGATCTAGGCTGGCCAACATGGCAATGCCTGAATTGCCTGTGCACACAAACTGGAAGATCAAAAACAAACATGATAAAATGGGACTCCTTTAATGACACAAATATATGCGAGTGTGTTGAAGTGGAAATGATAGAGCATCTGCACATTTCCCGACTCATTGGTGAGACCTGTACAAAGGAGGACCTGGACGCAGAAACAGAAAGAATCATCACTTGTACACAACTCTGGAAAAACATCTAGTTTATGACAAGAGGAGGAAGAAGAAGGAGAAAAGAAAAGAAGAAGAAAAGAAGGAAAAAAGAAAAGGATAGTTCTCAATGTAAAAGTCCCTGGTAATGAGGTTGTCCCAGAAGGAAGAATCTAAAAAGATTTTTAAAAAATGTATTATATTGTTAAACAAAAGAAGCTAAGATCCCAGATTATTAGCAAAACGCATGTTGTAGACTTAAAGGTAGAAATACATTTTTACATTGTAACACACTGTGGATGTGTCTACACATGCATTTGATCCAGGAGCAGTTTACTCTCAAGTAAACTACTTGAGAGTAAACACTCCCAGGCAAGTGTCTACACTTACAGGAAAATGGGAGCAGATTTTCTTCTCCTAGCAGCAAATTGCTCCTGCTTCCTGTGGCCCTGCAATGGGCCCCTACAGCCACCAGGGGGAGCTGAAGGCTCTGGCCACAGCTGTCCATGGCTGGCAGCCATCTTCAAAAGCCAACTCCACACTCTGCTCCCTGGCCAGCTGCTTTCCATGACAGTAGCAATGTGCAGATTCCTGAAGCAGCATGCTGTAGCTTTCTCACTGAAGCCTCTGACTCCCCACGCCATGGCTGTTCCAGCTCCTGTCCCTGGCAGTGACGACCAGCATCTAGGTTCCTGCTGGCCATGGTTCTGGGCCTGCTGACCTGCCGCAGTGGCCACTGTCTGTCCCAGGACAGTCTGGGTCCTGCTAGCTCCCCAAGCACAGCAACAGCTTGGCTGGCCTCACTGCACCATCCCAGGCCTTCTGCTGCTATGCAGCTGCCACCTGGACCTCATCCTGCTGGCTGAACCCCACCAGAGACACTGATAACGTGCTTCTGGATGCCACCACCAGGGTCATCCATGCCCTCCTGGACCTCCAGCCCTGCCACCTCTGGGCCCACCTGTGTGACGGCCAGAACCAGAGGGATTAATAAGTAATAAATATGTGCTTCTTGGAGGCATTTGGTATTTTGCCTAACAGGTAATATTAGCCAATATAAAGCTTGTAAGTTTGTAACCCACAAATGTAACTTGTCTGTCATAAGTTAACCAAAATGATAAAACTAACTGTTCGTATTAATCATGGAACTGACTGGGCCCCGAAGGCAAAGCTGTAGCTGCAAGATTAGCTGACCTAACGGTTTTTGCTCAGGGTTCAGCCTTGATGATAAAAACTGGATCCAACCTCCTGGCACACCCAACACATTCCAGGAAAGCATGTCCCAAGAAAGCATATTCAGAGAAACCTAAAAGGGTTGGGCTTAAGCGAAGTAATGTCAGTTTCAAACCTAAAGGTGCTACATTGTAATTTGCTTATTGGATATTCCCAAGTCTAGGTAGTAACCTTTTATGATAATTTTTAACATCTTTCAATCCCATAGGATAACAGCTATAGGGCAAAATTGTAAGTGGTTCTAAAACCAACAGATTAGCATAAGACTAGGTAGAAAAAGTGCATGCGTCAGGTGACCAGCAGGAAGGAGGGAACAGAACGGTCATTGCTGTTCAAAGCCCAGGCTCCAGACTCCCAGTGTGAGTGAGGATTGGATCCTGATCAAGGGATCTTCCCAGGTAATCCCTCCGATAGTGTTGATTGGGGACAGCTGACTTTGCTGGACTCACTTGGTGTGTACCTGGCATTGAGGGACTATCGATAAGTCGCCAACCCATGTCTGTCTATCTGTTGTTTTAAACAGCCCAGTGGCTGATACCCTCGTGTTGCCCAGTTGGCCTGCGACAGAATTGATCCATCTATCTGTTATCTGTTGTTATTATTTACTATTTGCTCTTTAATACTGCATTATCTGCTTGTCGCATTTATCTTTCTGCTAACTGTTACGTGTGTAAGCTATAATAAATTTGCCTTTGCTTCACTCCCAACTCTGCCTCCTCAATCCTGAACCAAACAGCTGAGTGGCTGATACAGTTGCAGCACCCAGTTACCCTGCAACTAAATTGATACACTCACAGTGCCCAGCTGGTCTGTGACACATCTGGCCAGCCAGGACTGATGGCTGCACATTGTGAAGTCCACCTGGGATGGCAAGCAGTAGCTGGAAGCATTCCGGATGCAGGGCCCCAGCTGAGGGTGGTGGTGACCCTGAGCTGCCATCCTGGCTGCCAACTGCTGCCTCTCCCCCGCGTGCAGCTGCAGAACTTGCAGAGACATGAGAAAGAAGCTGTTTGTGAGAGTTTGTAGCACTTCTGAGATAAGATGGTCTGTATCAAGGGGTCGTGCTCTGCCTGGCCTCAGACTGGGGGCCAAGCATGTGTGGGTGCCCAAGGACCATGGTAAGTTGGCCAGGTGGGCCCACGAGGCCAGTGGTCAAGCCCTGCTTCCCTGTATGCACCCCAGGGGCTGGTGGGTTGCTGGGCTGCTGGGTGCTAGCCACAGGCAGCCTGCCTCCCCCACCTGGTTCCCAGGCCAGGCCAGGCCTGGCTCCTGATAGTACCTGCTGCTGCGGCTCCAGACCCATTTCCCCACTTCTCCTCCTGCATGCCAACTTGTTTTCTGTGGTTTTGCTGAGTCTGATGCCCAGGCGTGGGGGGTGTGGGGCTCCCAAACAGCTGGAACTCCTGCCCTCCCTGCTTCTGGTCAGCATCTACACATGCATTATTGCACTGTAACTACTCATGAGTAAATTTGCTACTTGCATTTGCAGGTACCAAGTTTACTCGCAAGTAAAGCAGTTTATTGTGTAGTAAGCATGTTCACATGTAGATGTGCATGCTTAGTGTACAGTAAACTGCTCTGCTGAGCAGTAAAGCATCTTGTGTAGATGTGCCCAGTGTTTCACAAGTTCAGGTATCACAGGGGTGACAAGGATATAAATTCTTGTTGGATGAAAACCTCCTTTTTTACTCATCTGCCAAGTCCTAAATTTTGGACTCTATGTTGAGGACTCACTTTTGCAAAAATCCCTTCAGAGAATTAATCCAGTTCATAGTAATCCACATGTATGGCTTTAGGTTCAGGTCTTTACTTCATAGCATCCAGTATATCAGCTGTAAATCAATGTCTACTTTAAATAACACTCTCTGTGTTACTGAAGGCATCCAGGTCACTTCTGTGACAACAGAAACATGGAAGGCCATCTTCTCTTAGTGTCACCCTGGCAACCACTTTCTCTTTAGATAGGATGAGATAGATTTCATAGACATAGATTGCATAGACATTAGGGGCTAGAAGGGACCTCAAGAGATCATTGGGTCCAGCCCCCCAACCATAGTCAGGAAGTCAGCTGGGATCAAATGACCCCAGCAAGAAATATATCCACCTGTTTTTTGAAAGAATCCAGAGTAGGTGCTAGCACCACCTGTGGCAGGAGTTTATGCCAGACCCTGGTCACATGCACCATAAAGAACTTTTTTTCTTATATCCAGTCTAAATCGACCTTCCTGGAGTTTATAGCTGTTAGACCTTATTATCCCTTGGGAAGCTGTGGTGAACAGGTGTTCTCCTCAGTCCTGATGTACACCTCTTATGTGATAGTAGGCTGCCACCAAGTCCCCCCTGAGTCTCCTGTTTTCCAGACTGAAGAGTCCCAAGTCCCTCAGCCTCTCCTCGTACGGCCTTCCCTCCAGGCCTTGGATCATATGAGTGGCTCTCCTCTGGATGCTCTCAAGCTTCTCCTCATCCTTCCTGAAGTGGGGGGCCCAACACTGAATGCAGTACTCCAGCTGCGGTTTCACCAGGGCCGAGTAAAGTGGGAGGATGATTTCCCTGGTTTTGCTTGAGATGCATCAGTGGATGCACACCAGAATTTGGTTAGCTTTGCCAGCCACAGCATCACATTGGTGGCTCATACTTATCTTGTGGTCAGTCAAGACCCCCAAGCCCCTTTTGGTCATGGTGCTAGTGAGTGTAGCACCACCGGGCCTGTAAGTATGCTGGGGGTTCTTCCTACTAAGGTGCAGCACCTTACACTTCTCTGCATTGAAGGCCATCAGGTTTTGGTCAGCCCACCTTGAGAGTGTGTCCAAATCGGCCTGTATCACCAGCCTGTCCTGTGGTGTGATCGCCTTCCCCCATAATTTTGTATCGTCTACAAACTTGGCCAGTTTCATAGATTTCATAGACATTAGGGCTGGAAGGGACCTCGGAAGATTTCACATCTGACTCCCAAATCCACATCATTAATGAAGATGTTAAAGAGTTCCGGCCCAAGTATGGAACCCAGAGGGACTCCACTGGTCACCCTGTGCCACGTTGATTTACTCCCTTCAATTAGTACTCTTTGGGTCCAACCTTATAGCCAGTTGCCTAGCCATCAGACCGTATGATGATTAAGGCCACAGTTCCCCAGCTTAACCATGAGGACATCATGGGGAACTAGGTCAAAGGCTGTCTTGAAGTCCAGGTATATGATGGCTACATCATCTCCCTTGTCCAGGGCACATGTTACCTGATCATAGAAGGTGATGAGGTTAGTTAGGCATGACCTGTCAGTCACAAAGCCATGTTGGCTGGCATTCAGAAGCTTACCTTCAGTCAGTTTGGTGTTGATGGATCCCTTGACAGTTTTCTCGAGGATTTTCCCAGGGACAGACATAAGACTGATCGGTCTATAGTTCCCCGGGTCATCCCTCCTCCCTTCTTGTAGATAGGGATCACGTTGGCTCTTTCCAGTCATCCAGGACCTTGTCTGAGCACCACAATTTTTCAAATATCTCTACCAAGGGGGATGCAGTGATGTCTGCCAGCTCCTTCAAGACTCTCGGGTGCATTCTGTCTGGGCCCATGGACTTGTGAACATCCAGTTCCACAAGGTGTTCCCTCACCTGATCCACATCGATTTTAGGCCTGTTGCACGCTCCCGTATTTGTTTGTACTGTTCCTGACAGTGTGAACCTCTTGGGAGGGAGAAAAATTAATACAAAAAAGTCATTTAGGAGATTGGCCCCTTCTTGGGCATCAGAAGTCAGTTGCCCCAATTGGCTCTCTCAGGGACCCAATGCTATCCTTGTTCTTTTTCTGGCTTCCCACATATCTGAAGAAGGACTTTTTGTTGTCCTTGATTCCCATAGCAAACCTTGGCTTTCCTCAATCACTCTCTACAGGTGAGGGTGAGTGCAGAGTAATCCTCTTTGGTAGTGCTTCCTGTTTTCCAACTGGTGTAGGCTGCTCTTTTGAGCTTAATAAGGTCCAAGAGTTCCTTATTCCATCATGGGGACTTTCTTGACCGTTGACTGCATTTCTTGTGAGATGGTATGGCTTTGCCTTGTGCTTCAAGGATTATGTTTTTAAGAAATGACCAATCCTTGTGTACTCCCTTTCCTGGGGGGTATAGCTTCTAATTGCCTGACCAATTCTTTCAGTTTGCAAAAGTCAGCCTTCCCAAAGTTAAGGACTTCTGCTTTACTGCTGGGTTTGCCTGCTCTTTGGTAAACTAAGAAAGTGACCAATTCGTGGTCACTGTCACCAAGCTTCACCTCGATCTACAGATCATTCACTAGGTCCACCTCATTGGCCAGGGCCAGATCAAGCAATGCCTCACCCCTAGTCGGCCCATAGATCTCCTGGGTTAGGTCATCGATGCATGTGAGGAAGCTATGTGACCTATCAGATTTGGCCATGTGCTCATCCCAAAAGATGTCAGGGAAGTTGAAGTCCCCCATGATGATCATGGATTAGGAACATGCGGCCTCAACCAGTGCCTGGAGTTCCCTAATCTGGTACTCCAGGGCTTCCACCATTGAGCACACCCCACAAAGGGAGGTATCAGTGCCCCCAAGTCCAGCTGCCCGCAGTCTTGTTAGGCAGCCTTCACATGGAGCCGGGGGCTCCATCTGAGTGGAAGCTGGGGCCAAGGATCCCACCCAGGTGGGGGCAGGGGCCTCAGGCTCTGTCTGGGTATAGGCCGGAACCATGGGCTCCATTTGGGTGGAGACCCTGGTGGTGTCAGAGGAGGGGAGTCCAGGAGCAGGGGGAAGCCTTGGGGTGTGACGTGTCCCACCCACCATGGTTCTTGTAGTAGTCTGGCTACTTCTATGCAGACCCTTGACTATGACTCAGTGGCTGGAGCCTTGGGCCCTCCTGCTCACCCTCCTGTGCAAACTCCTGCACTAACTCATGCACTGGGCAGACAAGCACACCTGTTTGCTCATCTTGTTTGCGCGGCTCTCTGGGGGGCTTGGCTAAGTAGGAGCCAGGGTGGGACAAGACCCTCCTCTGCTGGGTTTTGCCCCACCCTAAGTTAGGGTGTCTTAGAAAAGGACCAGTGTAGCAGTTCCCTTCCTTTTAACTGTAGATTCATAATATTTGTCCTTAAAGCCCCTGCTCTTGGAGTCATGGGACTATGATCCTTCGTTTTAAAAAATGGTAAGTTTCTAGCCTTTATCAGCAAAGAAAAGGTGGAATATGTGATCCAAATACTCCTTAAAGAAACAAAAACCAGGGAAAAAAATGGCCCAAATTCTAGAAACTGGCTCAGAACTTTAAATTTAGACAGCCTAAAAGTGGGCATATGCGTTTCTAGCCTATCAGATAAACCAGGATTTTGAACAGATTTGTATTGTCAAATACGCTATATTTTGCAGGTCATTTTTTAAAGGGTGCTCAGAACAGCTGCAAAAGGCAGAAGGGATGCACTTAGGTGCACAATAATTGTAGGCTTAAAACTGTCCCACAAAAAGGCCCGAGTCACGTCTGCTCCCTTAACTTTAAATAACTTCCGTCTACATTGCTCACCGCGCAGAGGCGGAGTTCCGGCCACCCCCACCCCATCTTCCTAAGCCTGTGTGATAATGGCCACAATAAGCAGCTCTGCCTACTAATGTGACAAAAAGAGGACATGTGTTTCCACTGGCAGTTTTTTACTGAAGTGAAATCTTAACGCTTTAGTTTCAAGAGTGTAAAACTCTTGCTAATACCTCCCCAAGTGCTTGACCTTGTGTGAGGGCACCAAAAATCTCTGGTGAAATTGTGCCTTCCTTGAAGTCAACAGGACCAGGTTTTCACCTATATTTTCCCTTTGGTCTTTGGCTACACCTTGATATGGATGCTGCCTGAGGGCAAAAAAGCATCCTATTGCTTTTCACTTACTGAATGACTACTTTTTTATCCATAGCTTAATATTTAAAGGTGGAGGGCCTGTGGTAAAAAATGCTGTCTGTGGTCACGCAGTCTTTGCCACAGCCAGTACTTCAACAAAATGTCTTTTGCCTTCGATTTGACTCCGAGAACTCTTTAGCTCCCCTGGGTTATTACTCATTAGTGTGTGCCGGATAAGGCAGAATGAGATGCTAAGGGAGGGAAGGTGGTCCTAAAACCTCAGTAATGTTGCTTGTGCTGCATCTGGCTGGGGCCAAGTCTCCTCAGGCACCGGGCTGCCATTTTGGAAAGCCAAAAATAGAAGTTCTAAGGCCTTAAGTAATGCTGGAGTCTGGGAGGCAGGGTAAATAAACACAGCCAATATTTAAGATGTGCCTTTGACAATGATACCCAGTTTACAAGAATGGAAGAGAGCAAATTGTAACCAAGTTCCATGTAACAATCACTGATATGCCTGATGTAGTCTGAAATTGGATTTGGATCATGAACACAGAGAAAGTCTTTCCTGAACAAGACCATCCATTGGGGAACAGCAATGAGAGAAGGCCAAAAACAGAGGAAGTAGAAAGGAAATGATTTAGATGCCTTATGGGCACATCCAGATGTGTGTTGACATTTGGTTCCCCAGGAACAAGTAGTGGCGGTGCGCCTTGTGCTGCTGCTACTTGTCCCCAGGGAACGCCCATACCACACACACTTTGGTACGCAGCAAGTTGCCCCAGGTGGGGTAGGGGATGCTGGGGCCAGCACTGTGCCTTACCTGAGGTCCTGGGGGCCTCCTGGGGCTGCAGCCGCAGCGATTCTGCTGAGCGGAACCTGGCCGGCAGCAGAGCATGGCTCTAGCCAACCCAGCTCTGCTTTTCAGCAGCACATGCTGGTCGAGTGTGAGTTGCTCTGGGTTTTTTTTACCCCATGATATCCAGGGGTCAAAAAAAACTGCAGAAATAAAAAATGGTGCATCACACTCTCAGGCAGCGCACCCTTAAAGCTCAGAGAACACTGGACTGTGCAGTATGTGGCACTGAAAACATGTCTGCAGCACCACATACCACACAATCGTGCTCATCTGGATGTGCCCTATGACTTCAGGGATCAGAGACAGGTCCAACCAGTAGGGGCTGGGTACTAAGAGAGAGATTCTGTGTGTGAGTGAACATACTGCAGTGTTTTTTTGTCTTGCTCTCCTTTGTGGAAAAAAAAGTACTTCAGAATAAAAAAAGAAGCAGGTCTATTACAGCTGGAACCAAACTTTCTAGTCTGGATCCAAACTGAATATCTGAAGAAGTTTCAAACCAGGAGTTTAGTTTGATTCAATATGGCAGCAAAGGGTGATTCGTCTGATTCAGCTATAACTCAAAATTCACCAATTTTATAAGTCCTACAAAACACTTACAGATAAGAAATGGTCTAAAGCTTCTCTTCTGGGGAATTATAGTTCACAAATGAATAATTATAAACAATTCGTGAACTCATCAGAATTCACATGTGGCAGGAAAGAAGCAAGAAATAATGGTTATAGATGTTCATAGATTCATAGATGTTAGGGTTGGAAGGGACCTCAATAGATCATCGAGTCCGACCCCCTGCATAGGCAGGAAAGAGTGCTGGGTCTAGATGACCCCAGCTAGATGCTTATCTAACCTCCTCTTGAAGACCCCCAGGGTAGGGGAGAGCACCACCTCCCTTGGGAGCCCGTTCCAGACCCTGGCCACTCGAACTGTGAAGAAGTTCTTTCTAATGTCTAGTCTAAATCTTTTCTCTGCTAGCTTGTGGCCATTATTTCTTGTAACCCCCGGGGGCTCCTTGCTGAATAAAACCTCACCAATTCCCTTCTGTGCCCCCATGATGAACTTATAGGCAGCCACAAGGTCGCCTCTCAACCTTCTCTTGCAGAGGCTGAAAAGGTCCAGGTTCTCTAGTCTCTCCTCGTAGGGCTTGTCATGCAAGCCCTTAACCATATGAGTGGCCCTTCTCTGTACCCTCTCCAGGTTCCTATCTGCATCCCTCTTGAAGTGCAGCACCCAGAATTGCATGCAGTACTCCAACTGCGGTCTGACCAGCGCCCGATAGAGGGGAAGTATCACCTCCTTGGACCTATTTGTCATGCATCTGCTGATGCACGATAAAGTGCCATTGGCTTTTCTGATGGCTTCGTCACACTGCCGACTCATGTTCATCTTGGAGTCCACTAGGACTCCAAGATCCCTTTCCACCTCTGTGCCACCCAGGAGGTCATTCCCTAGGCAATAGGTGTGCTGGACATTTTCCCTCCCTAGGTGCAGCACTTTGCATTTCTCCTTGTTGAACTGCATTCTGTTGTTTTCTGCCCACTTGTCCAACCTATCCAGGTCTGCCTGCAGCTGTTCCCTGCCCTCCGGCATGTCCACTTCTCCCCATAGCTTTGTGTCATCTGCAAACTTGGACAGAGTACATTTCACTCCCTCATCCAAGTCGCTGATGAAGACATTAAAGAGTATCGGTCCAAGGACCGAGCCCTGCAGGACCCCACTGTCCACACCCTTCCAGGTTGAAACCGACCTATCCACCACGACTCTCTGGGTGCGACCCTCCAGCCAATTCGCCACCCACCAGACTGTGTAGTCATCCAAGTCACAGCCTCTTAACTTGTTCACCAGTATGGGGTGGGATACCGTATCGAAGGCCTTCCTGAAGTCTAAGTATATGACATCCACCCCTCCTCCTGTGTCCAGGCATTTTGTAACCTGGTCATAAAAAGATACTAGATTAGTCAGGCACGATCTGCCTGCTATGAACCCGTGCTGGTTTCCCCTCAGCATAATTTGTCCTGCCGGGCTCTCGCAAATGTGAGCCTTGATAATTTTTTCAAAGATTTTGCCGAGGATGGAGGTGAGACTGACTGGCCTATAGTTGCCCGGGTCCTCCTTCCTCCCCTTCTTGAAAATGGGGACCACATTGGCCCTTTTCCAGTCCTCCAGGACTTGGCCCGTGCACCACAAGCGTTCAAATATTCCCACCAGTGGCTCTGCAATGATGTTGGCCAGTGCCTTCAGCACCCTCGGATGGAGCTCATCCAGGCCTGCCGACTTAAAGGCATCCAGTTCTTCCAAGTGACTCTGCACCATCTCAGGGTCTACGCATGGAAGTCTGGCGCCTTGCTGCTGCCTCTCTACAATCCCAGTGAGAGACTTGTTGTGCCCCTCGCTTAGGAACACTGAGGCAAAGAACTCGTTGAGGAGTTCAGCCTTGTCCCCCCTGTCCGTCACCAATTGTTTCTGCCCATTTAGCAGGGGTCCTATTCCACCCTGGGCCTTCCTATTATAAGTATAGCTTGTGAAATACCCCAAGGGTAGGTATAATGTAGCTAAATATCAGGATCATTTGATAAAAAAAAACTTGATAAATCTTAGCTTGGAGAGAAGGAAAAAAATCTCCTGTTTATCAAAGTATATGGCATCTCATTTTTTTAATGTGGGTATTTTCAAATAGAGCAAATAAATCTTTGATGATGCAAATGGATAACCTGAGTTAGGTCATGAAATAAATGTATTCAAGACCTTTGAAAGACTCTTCTTTAGATTCTACTTCTCATAGATTATGAGATCTCTTAGGAAATTGGTAACTAAAATGTGATCATGGTATTTAACCCTAGTGATAAGATCTGCCAACGAAGTGTTAACTGAAGATTTTATCATAATGTAAAATCACATCTCACACCACAGGATCTACAACCTTTTCTAGATTACCAGTACATTTAAAACATTCCAAAAATTAAGGAGCCTTTTGTAGTCAGGTTGAATTGTTATTTTATAGTTCACCCTCCTGGACTTGATTAAACCTATTAACTAAAAGACAGATCTTGTTCTCTTAAGACTCCAGACAAAAGGCACTCAATCTTTCAAATGAAATATTATCTCTTTAAAGGACATTTGATGCTTATTAGAAAAAAAAAGTTGTAAACTTTGAAGTGAGAGCATACCTGAGATAGCTTTAAACCAACTAAATACATATTTTAATTACCAACTCAGCACAAGTATCTGAATAGCTATAGCAGCATGGACTCCAGAACATGCTTAACTGCCCAAGTATTAACCAAGCTCTTCAGGCAGGCTTTGCAGCCTCCATTGCGAGTATGTACACAGGGTACAATGCAGTATCATGCAAAAACATCCAAGCTAGTTCAGATCCCAGAAACGCTGTGCTTCCTTGCCCAAGCTAACAGACATGACTCCTCAACAGGGCTAATTATCCAAGATGGAGTACCAACACAGCTCAGAACCTTTCAGTAGATGAGCCACTTCAATTGGAGCTTTCTCAGGTATGTTCACACTTGCAGCACTGCACTCTGTTACCTAGACGTACCCTGAGTTCCATGCTGCCATAGTTATGCTACTACTAGGACTGGTGCTGGCAATTTAAAGCTAGTGTGGGTGTGGCTGCTCTACCCTGCAGCTACAGAAGTTATGTAGACATACCCAAAAACACTGATGTTGCTCCAGATTTACTTTGATATAGTGTCCTTCCACTTCCATGTTTAAAGGATGCAGAACCCCCGACATGGTGTTTGCAGCCCGGCACCTTCAAGAAAAATGCCAGGAACAGAACATTGACCTTCTCTTCATGTTTGTCAACCTAACCAAACCTTTGACATAGTGAACCATGAAGGCCTCTGGGAAATCATGAAGAAGTACAGATGCCCCAGAAAATTCATCAATATGGTGTGAAAGTTCCACGATGGCATGATGGCACACGTCCTTGTGAATGGCGAATGCTCTGACTCCTTTCCAGTCACAAATGGCGTCAAGCAGGTCTGTGTGCTCACACCTACCTTCTTCAGCTTGGTATTCTTTGCCATGCTGTCAGATGCCTTCCAAGACAATGACCTTGGTATAGGGATCAGGTACCACTTGACGAAGACATCTTCAACCTGTGCAGGCTCCAAGTGAGCTCCAAAGTCCAGACAGCCATGCTTCGCAACTTCCTCTTTGCTGATGACTGTGTGTTATGCTCAGGCTCACAGGCTGACATGCAACGGTCCATGGACCTACTCTCATCAGCCTGTGACAACTTCGGACTCACTATCAACACAAAGAAGACCAAAGTGATGTTTCAACCTGCACCTGGCACAACATCCCAAGAACCACACACTCAGTTAAAAGCCAACAACTGTCAATGGTCAAAAGCTTGTCTATCTAGGCAGCATGCTTTCCTATGCTGTCCACATCAACGATAAAGTCAATGTAAGACTAACTAAAGTCAGTGTGGTCTTTGGCAGACTCCATAAGTCAGTCTGGGACTGCAGAGACATTGGAATGTTAACAAAACTGAAGGTCTACAAAGCCATTATTCTCCTGTGCCTCCTATACAGCTGCAAAACCTGGATCATCTACCAGCATCATGCAAAGTGACTAAACCACTTCCACCTGTGCTGCATGTGAAAGATACTAAAGATCCAGTGGCAGGACAAGATCCTGGACACCAAGGTGCTTGGAAGATCAGCTCTCCCTAGTATTCACACTCTACTGAAACTGGCGCAACTAAGATGGGTTGGCCACCTTTCAAGAATGGCTGACACTCGCCTGCCAAAGAAAATCTTCTACAGCAAACTGTCAAATGAAGTATGCTTTTGCAGCACACCAAAGAAGTGCTACAAGGGCACCCTAAAGGAGTCCCTAAAGAGTTTTGGCATTGACCCAGAGTTGTGGGAGCAAATCACTTGTGACTGTCCATCTTGGAGGTCATTAACCCAGAATAGAGCACTGCCCTTTGAACAGCAATGCACAGCAGAAGCAGTGAAGAAATGTGTGGCCAGGAAAATGAAAACTTCCAGTATGCAGTCCTCATCACTCTCCTGCCTCTGCTGCAGAAGACTGTTCAAGGCAAAGATTGGGCTTATAAATCACCTATGTACCCACGTGACATAGCCTTCACCCCACTCCTTTCTTTTTCTTTTTTCTTCTTTTTCCTTTTTATTTTTCCCTTTCTCTTTTCTCCCCCCCTTTTTCGTTCCCATTTCTTTTCTTTCTTCTCCCCTACCCCCTGCTGGATGCAGTCATCTTCACCCATAAAGAACAACATGCTACTCTGATGTAACTGGAAGCCACATCTTACAGGAGATATTTACTAGGCAAGAAACTATATATACACCATTCTGAAGAATTAAAAATTGTGGAAGTCAGAACTGGAAAAGAATTTTCACAGGTCTTCTGTTTCACTCTTTTGCTGGTCCAGAATTCTTCCCAACAGTAATTGTTCAAGAGATTTGTTCAGTCTAATTGTAAAAATGTTGATAGATGTAACTATTCCTTTAATCGCATTATATAGCAACAGCTGAAAGCCAAAGTAATAAGGTTTCAAGGAGCATACTGTTCCCTACAACCATCCTCTTTAATAAGCATACAAGCTATCTTATAAAATACTTTAGCATTAGAAACCAGAAGTCTGAAGACATCTGATGCAGAACTTATGTTCTGTTGAATGAAAGGAGTCAAAAACAGTCACTGTTTAAAGAGTATGTCCTTCCAGCACTTTAGGTGCTGAACACTAGTGGTATTAGCAATAAATAGCAGTTAAAAAAATAGGAAGAAAAAAGGAAAAAGAATAAAGAATGGAGCAATGAAAAGCTCCAGTTCCTGGAACCATGAAATATAACTAGAGGATACATAAACAATGCTTCAGTTTGATATTGGCAAACAAATGGTATTGGGGAAAAAAAAGAATCAATCAAGAGATGTCATAGTATGATGAAGCACTACATAGGGAGATATTTTGTATTGGCTTTGAAGCAGCTAGTGGGCACGTTTATATGAGATGCTTACTGTCTAGTAGACTGATTCTACCATGCATTAGCATGTCACAGCAAAAACTGAGTTAATGTGCTAATGCGCAGTAGGATTAGTCAACTGCACATTAAGCATCATGAAAAGACCATGCACTAATGCTACTGTGCAGTAGTGCTAGCTACCATGCATTTAGATAGTACCTCATATTAGAGGTACTACATTTAATGTGCAGTAGCAATGGCATATTAATGCATGTGTAGACATGCCCAGTGGCTACAAACAGGTGTCACATTTATCCCAGAATAAACCATTATATTTTGGGACAAAGTGCAAGTTCAGACATCCATGTCCATGTCCATGTCCCATTTGTCTTGGGATAAATGTTAAAACAGTTTACAGGATAAGAAATACCAACAATTTATTTAAGGACATCACAAAGTGCATCCAAACCATTATCCTGGTAACACATAATTGAATTAATGTTAGAAAAGCATTAGTACATTCTGCTGCTCATTAACTCAAATTAGAAAGGCAGTGTTCTTACACGCCAATCCTGGGATATTTATGTTTCAAGACAAACACAGGCAAAACTTTTCCAGGGATAAATATAACATCAGTCCCTACTCAGCCATGTTGGGATACTAATTGAGGTCTCAGAACCAGAATAGTCACACAGCTTCTTCTTGGCTAGTTAGTCTGTGTAGGCATGCAGTTATACTGGTTCTAGGACCTAGGCTAGCTCAGGTATGTCTACACAATGCTGCATTGTGCTACATAGACATTTCAAAGACAGTAGTTCTACTTCTGACAGCAAAGTGTTCTGATGAACTTGATGTAATTAACAGTCTTCAGGTAACTCAGGAAGAGGAGGTTAACTATAAAATAGTACACAAACTTGAGAAGGACTGCATTTCTGTTAAAAGGAAAAATACTAGGGAGAGGCCTTTAACCTGACCTGCCTCCAAAAAAAGTAAAATTATAGAAGTGTCATTTATCTAAGGCAGAAGAGTCACACTTACAATTTTGAGGAGCTGGACTGACCAACTAACTGATAAGAAACCAAATTGAGATCAGAACTTGGAATAAAAAAACTCAGGGATGGTATGGAGATGGAATTAGCCCTTGACAAGACTATTAGAATTTACCAAACAATGGAACTCACTCAATTCTGAATCCAGATTATGGTGCTTTGACAGTGAATACTCTCAAATCCAAAATATGGATCCCAAATATGGCAAGAAGGGAGACCTGAAGCTGAAAGAAATGTGCTGATCAAAGTCAGAGCCAATTAGTGGCAACCAATGCAAATCAATGCAATACCCAGCATAGGGAAAAGGATACAACAATTATAAAAAGGATACAACAACTACAATGGACAGCATCTTTGGTAAGAAGGCAGCACTGGCAGAATGTGCAAAGTAGGGATGCAAAACATCATGAGAGCACCCCTGGATCAGATGAATTTTCCCTGGGAGTAATGGGCACCATCACAGTGGAAGTCCCATTTGAAAACAAATGGGGCATTTATTAAATTTTAGTGGGAGACTGTTGTGTAGGCTTAGGTGTTGCCAGAAATGGTGGTATTAGAACAAAACCACAGGTGGTAGAAAGTAAAATGCAGGGTTTAAAGGCAGGGATTAAATGAGGTGACATATTCCTCACTTTTTAATAAAACAATATAAGGTATAATATGTAATAATAGGAGGGAGGCATTTATTATTGCATTACAAGAGTGTCAAGCCCTCAATATCATTAGAAAGGTACACACACTGGAAGGACAAAAGGTTGAAGTTGATTTGGAGGACCTCACCCAGGGGAATAGGGAAAACTCTCAAAAGAGTACATAATAGAAATGAAACAGCCACCCTTGTAAGGCAGAGGCTGAAAGAGATGTTGGGTAGCCTTCTGGCTCTACAAATCACAGAGCTGCTGAAGAACCAAAACAGTGATCACTGTATGGGAGGGAAAGTATACACAGACTGAATATAATTTCTTATACATAAACTGAAAATAATTTCCTAATATCTAGAAGGGGGGAGATCTGGGGTACATCTTTCTGATACAAGGCAGGTCCATGCTGAGGTACCCTGTGTTATCCTTGTTTGTGCCAGCTCTAAGCTGGAAACAGTGGGCTCCTATACACATGCTGGTTGCATCAGAGCAGACTCGATTAATTGCACTCCAGCAGCCTCTACATCACATGTATTCAGTGTCCGTGCACTTCAAAATGAACAAGCTTTAGTTAAAGTGCTCCTATCACCATTTTGAATCATGGGACACTGAATACACATGATGCTGCAAGCACTTTAATTAGAGCAGCTCTTGCATGGAGCCACTGACAGCATGTGTAAAGACACCTAGCATGCCCATATTAATAGCTGAGAAACAGAACTTATCAGGCCTTGTGAAACACTGCCCTAGTGCAGGTATATTGCTTTGCTTTCAAGAGCTAGTTTATATAGAACTAGAGGGTTTTTGTAGCAGGGAATTGGGTCCTGACCCTGCTAACACTCATCCTCCCTGATAAGCTGGAACTGGAAATGCAGCAGAGGGACTGCCCTGCTGTGGATGCAGCAATTTAAGACCAGTATTTACTGAGGCTGAGGAGGAAGCAGAACTTCAAAAGGGATGCTGAAGTTCCATGCTGAAGTGGGGAGGCTGGAGCTCCAATAAGAAAGGAGCATCTTCTTTCCCCTAGGAAGGGGAAAGAGCCAAAAAGCAAAGACTTACCAGGTGTCAGCATAGAGGTGTGGGCAGATCCAGTCTGGGAGCAGCACTGGAGTTTGACAATGAGCTGGAGGGTGCGGGACTCTTGTAGTTAAACACAAAGATCCAGAGCAGCCAGAGACCAGCAAGAGACAGTGGGTAAATGGAGCTAGTGAAAATTGTGAGTAGCATGGTTAAGGCTGTGCAAAGCTTCAGCTGCTGATTCAATTCGGAGGAGATTCGGCCTGATTCAGCGGCCAAATCTCTGAATCCAAATCGAATCAGGGGACCAATCAAAAAGTCCAAATCGATTTGAAGCTCTCCAAATTGTTTCAGAAAAGATTTGGAGAGCTTTGGTGATTTGGGCAGTCCCCACCCACTGCAGCAGAGAGCTGGACCCGGATTCCGAGCTGGTAAGTAGGGGCTGGGGGAGGGGAGGCCTTTTTCTTAAAGGGCCGATCCTGGGGTGGGCAGGGTAGCCATGGGGGGAGCTGGGGGAGTGGGCAGGGGTTGAGGGGTTTGTGGCAGAGCCCCCCCATGCAGTGTGGGGCAGTGAGGGGCAGCGGGGATCACCCCCCGCCAGGCAGCACCTGCTGAGTGTGGGGCTTTTTTTTCAAAGAGCCAGGAGCTGGGGTGGGTGGGACAACCATTGATGGGGCTGGGAAAGCAAGCAGGGGACGGGGCCTGTGTGATTCGGAGATTCGACTGATTCAGCAGCAGCTGAATCTCCGAATCAGATTTGGCCAAATCAATTTGGGACAGTGATTTGAAGCACCAAATCGAATCACTGTCCCTCAAATCAGCCGAATCCAAATCTGAAGTGAATACTAGCCACTTCACACAGGCCTAAGCATGGGGACCAGGATGCCAAAAGGGCAAACTATCTTCTCTAAGGAGGCTAATAGCCCTGCTTGGTAACAGGGTAAGACAGTGAGACCTGCCTGGCCAGGACTAAGGCAGCAGCCGTGGCTCACAAAATTGCTACTGACAATCATAGGATGTCATCAGTTGGCCGCCCATTCAGGTAGCAGAGACTGTGAACTTGGCGGGTTGGAGTGGCCTGTATGGCACTGTGCCTGTGACTTTGGGGAACTGATGGCAGAATAAGAAGGAAAGTCTCTCACAAGGAGCCGGTTTGGGACCACAAGAAAGGGGAAAAGGGGACTCCCTACTCTAGGCAGCAGTTGGATAGGGGAAACCCCCTGGAGACCCAAAAAAGGAGTAAAAAGGGTTCATTGTGATATGATGGTGCTTTAAACAGGAATGTGATTGAGAATATGGGTTTCCACACCTGGGATTGTTCTGTTTACTTTCTCAATTCATATCCTTTTTGTTGTGTGCAAATGGACTAATAAGAACTGTAACCTAATCCTGATTATGACTTACTGTGAGAGTCTGGAAGAGAGTGACAGATTTATACTCTTTTTATGATGGTCAATATCACTGAGCTCAATAAGTGAAAGATGGACCAGTGGAGGAACTCTGAACAACCTAAATACCATGATTACAGAGGAACAACTTCCCAGTAAAAATAGTGAGGACTGGAGAGAAGATCTCACCTAGGAGATCCCTCAAGCCTTCCAGAAAGACATCAAGATGTAGCAGGCGAGATATCTGGGGGCAGGGAAGGGGAAGAATTGGGACCTGAGAGCGAGAAGGTTCCTGGTCCAGATGCACCCTATAAATTTTGCACACCTGATGATGTACCTTTGTGAGTAATTGACATTTGGCTGCTGCCAAAGAACTTTCTGTTTTCAGTGCATCTGGAGGATTCAGTCAGGTACCCTTTGTAATACAAACCGTGCACACATCTGTCTATATATAATACCTCTTCAAGAGATATTGTTTCCTTAGACTGCTATCTGGGTTATGTTTGGCAATCAAGGTGATTCACAAAAAAATATAATATAGTTTTGACAGTAGATAAGTGCTGCAATTTATATAGATAATATTTTTATGGAAAAACAGTAGAGAAGCATGGCCAGAAATTCCAGGCAGCTCTGGAAGGAGCAATCAAACAAAACACATACATTTTGTTTCATGCATACTTGTGGAGAAGACAGCAAAGTGTACCAGTAGATCATAAGTACATAAGGGGGGGGGGGGTACACCAGGATCTGGGAGAACTGTTGTTCACTAGGGCTCCCCAAGGGATAATGGCCACAAACTTCTGGAAGGCCATTTTAGACTGGAAATAAGGAAAAACTTCTTTATAGTCCGAGTGTCCAGGGTTTGGAACAGACATCCCACAGCAGTGGTGCCAGCACCTACTCTGGACTCATTCAAATGGCATTTGGATGCTTATTTTGTGCGGGTCATGGGGGTCATTTGGCCCCAGCACACTTCCTACCTATGATAGGGGGGTGGACTGGATAATCTTGCAAAGTCCCTTCCAGCCCCTAATGTCTATGAATCTATGAATCATAGGAAGGTTGAGGCCATCACCAACATGCCAGTCCCATAGATACAGGTATACAGAGATTCTTTGGAATGGTGGCCTAGGTAGGGCAGCTGTACCTAATCTAGCAGCTAAAACTAATAGTTTCTACTCCAGCCAACTAAGAGTGTTACTTTGCAAAGATTTTTCAATAGATATAGCATGCGAATCTTTACAAAGACTTAGGAAACTGAAGAACTTAATTAAAGAGGCTCTAGTCCTGACATACTACTGCATCAAGAAGTGCAGAAGTCCTCATGTGTCTTTAAGCCCCCTTACAACAGCATAATAAAAACAAGACCTCTGGCTTCTGCGCAGGTGCTAACAAAAACTTGCTTTAGTCTATAGCTGAAAAAATAGTATGTCTTTATTTATGAGAGGCCAGTACTAGCTGAAACTGACTGTAAACTAGGGCTCTGCAATGCTTCGGTCACTGATTCAATCCAGTGAAGATTCGGCCCAATTCAGTGGCTGAATCTCTGAATCGAATCAGAACCCTCTGAATCAATATGGAGAGATTCAGAAAGATTCAATGATTCGGACATAAACACAGCTTTAAATGTTTGGTTTTTTACATACCTGAGGGTACCAGACAGCTCATGAATGGTCTTCAGGAAGGCCTTTAGACTTCAGGAAGGCCTTCAATACAGTGTCCCACCCCATACTGGTGAACAAGTTAAGAGGCTGTGACTTGGATGACTACACAGTCCGGTGGGTGGCGAATTCGCTAGAGGTCGCACCCAGAGAGCTGTAGTGGATGGGTTGGTTTTGACCTGGAAGGGTGTGGGCAGTGGGGTCCTGTAGGGCTCGGTCCTTGGACCAATACGCTTTAATGTCTTCATCAGTGACTTGGACGAGGGAGTGAAGTGTACTCTGTCCATGTTTGCAGATGACACAAAACTGTGGGGAGAAGTGGACAAGCCAGAGGGCAGGGAACAACTACAAGCAGACCTGGACAGGTTGGACAGAAAACAACAGAATGCAGTTCAACAAGGAGAAATGCAAAGTGCTGCACCTAGGGAGGAAAAATGTCCAGCATACCTACTGCCTAGGAAATGACCTGTTTGGTGGCACAGAGGTGGAAAGGGATCTTGGAGTCCTAGTGGACTCCAAGATGAACATGAGTCGGCAGTGTGACGAAGCCATCAGAAAAGCTAATGGCACTTTATCATGCATCAGCAGATGCATGACGAATAGCTCCAAAGAGGTGATAATTCCCCTCTGTCGGGCGCTGGTCAGACTGCAGTTGGAGTACTGCGTGCAATTCTGGGCACCGCACTTCAAGAGGGATGTGGATAATCTGGAGAGGGTCCAGAGAAGGGCAACTCGTATGGTCAAGGGCCTGCAGGCCAAGCCCTGCGAGGAGAGGCTAGAGAACCTGGACCTTTTCAGCCTCCGCAAGAGAAGGTTGAGAGGCGACCTTGTGGCTGCCTATAAGTTCATCACAGGGACACAGAAGGGAATTGGTGAGGTTTTATTCACCAAGGCACCCCCAGTGGTTACAAGAAATAATGGCCACAAGCTAGCAGAGAGCAGATTTAGACTGGACATTAGGAAGAACTTCTTCACAGTTAGAGTGGCCAAGGTCTGGAATGGGCTCCTGGGGGAGGTGGTGCTCTCCCCTACCCTGGGGGTCTTCAAGAGGAGGTTAGATGAGTATCTAGCTGGGGTCATCTAGACCCAGCACTCTTTCCTGCTTATGCAGGGGGTCGGACTCGATGATCTATTGAGGTCCCTTCCGACCCTAATATCTATGAATCTATGAATCTGTGAATGCTGAGACAGTGGGACAGATGGACCAGGGGTCCCCAGTGCACTAGGCAGCAGACCCGGAATTGGACCAGAAGAACTTCCGGTCCGCTTCCATGTCCACCAGGGAACATGCACAGCCCCCCCCCCCCCCCCGCCCCCCCCTTCATCCCCCCAGCTTGGTGATCCCCCCGTGGCCAATCACCGAGCCAGGTGAACCTTGTAGGATGCTCCAGCTACCCCACCATTGCAGCATTCATGAGCCAAACCTGGTACCTCGAGGTATGTAGAAAAAACATTTAAAGCTGTGTTATAGCTAAATCGTTAATTCTCTGAATCCCCATCAAATCTTCAGATTCGGATTTGGCTGAATCAAAATGGGACAGTGATCTGAATCAACGAATCAAATCACTGTCCCTGATTCGGGCTAAATCCAAATCCAAATAGAATACGGCCTGTTTCACACACCCCTACTGTAAACCACTTATTACTATTCCCAAAAGGGGAATGGTGAACATCCTGCCAAGAATACCAAAGTTATATTTTTAGCTTTATATTTTAGTATTGGATCTGCAAATTGAACACAAACCTTGAAAGGATTTGGTGGTTAAAGAATTGCTTTCTAAAGGATTTGACAAAGTGAAGTGAATCAGAATCCATGCCCAGACTTTTCATAAATCAGCTTGATAAAAAATATCTCATATTAAATACGGTCTCTGTTTGCCAGAACAACATCTCAGGATGAAAACCTGAAGACAGTGATTAAAGCAAGTAGCACAAGGTAGTTGGGATGGTCAGTTCCCAGCCCTTATCATGGGGGAACTCTTAGTCCTTGATGGGGTTTCATTTAAAGACATCTGGATGATGACATCTAAGGTGTTACAGAAAAAAAATGTTAAAAAGCTTGTATGAAGGTAATGTAGTGATTAAAAAACCTTGAGATAAACATCTCTGTAGTAAATTGCATACAGGCAAATTACTATGGGTATGCACAGACTTAATTCATTCAGAAGTTATACATTTTACCTGTTTGGAAACTGCTGCAAGTCTTAACCCAGGTACTACATAAACACACTTTTAAACAGCACTTTTGTACCTACTTATACATAGCACAAAGTCTGCATGATATTAGTCCAGAGCTGAAAGGCTCATGATTTACCATATATTTCACTTGGCTTGTCCCTAGCAGAGTCAACAGCATTCCAAGCCATGGTGACCCCACAGCTCAGCCCTGCTCAGTATGTGTACATATTCCAGATAGCCCTCACAAAGGAGCCATGTGCTAATTAGTCCCTGTTCATGACTGGAACCAGATGTTCTTGTCACGAGTTCTGGGATCCTCCAAAAATGTATCTACAGATGCGACGCAGGACAACCTGGTTTGGCTCCACCTCATGGAGGTCAGGGCCACGCTAATTATATGTAACAGGCTAAAGGGGGGGCGGGGGGGGGGGGCGCAGAATGATTCTTGCTGAACAGTTTGGGTCCCCATTTGGTGATGTTTGCCAGACATTTAAGGCTGGTGAAAAAACAGGAATCACTGGAAATGGGAAAGAAAGACACAGCTCAGCTGTGGGAGTGAAGAGGAAATCAAAATGTATTCAATGTAGTGGTTCACTATGACATGAAAAAGAGTCAGATCTGAGGGGGACTGAGCGCAGTGGGCACTACTATATATTTTATTCAGATGGGCTGCCTAACCTATTTTTGTAGTAGGTTTCCATTGGTATGTTTGCCCTATATAGGCTACATGTTTTTGTAGTCATACTCAGTATTGGCTGCATTTAATCAATGACAGAGTTGGTTCCCATTTCTGAGCACGTGCAGCTTTTGGCAATGGTTTAATACTAGACAATGAGTTTAATGAGGTTTTCTTGTATGCAAAAAGGACCTTTTGCCCCCAGGCTGATTGGGGGAAAAAAACCCTCATCTTATATTCAAATAAATATGGTCCTTGACTATTAATTATGCTATAGTCCACATGCGTTTGCAGTGAAGTTTGGGTTTAGAATGCAACCTCTAGTCCATGTCCCTCATCCCAACAGTTTGGTGAAAAATGTGATAAAGTAATAAAGCAGCTGCTGAAAAACCAAAACAAAACAAAGCTGTGGAGTCAGACTCTGATCCATAAAGAAGTACTATCAAATGATAGGTCAAATAAATATGCTTTGTCATCTACAAATATTTTGTGGAACAGCACCCTGGGAACACAAATGTTTGAATGCCTGTAATAATACAAGCTGATGTCACAGAAATTGATTATCTGTAGAAGCATATAGATAAAGCTATCATTTCATGAACACAAGGCATTGCACATCCTCTGATGGAAATCAATGGTCACAAACAGAAGTAGTGTCACATGAGGTTGTTTTTCCAGACAAACATACTGAGGAGGAATAGGCAACACCTCCTCCAACTTCCAGGAGTGAGATTAGTTGGACTGAGTTTGCTGTTTTGCCTGAGACATTCTCAGCCCTAAAAGGAGAAGATAATCAACGCCAGGAAATAACTCTGCCAAAAACAAATGAATTCCCTGCCTCCTGACACCAGTAGGGCTGATATTTCAGGGTAGACCCACAAATCCATGCTACCAAGATGCCTCAGAAGTAAATCAAAGTGTGGTTAGTCAACCAGTTTTAAATATGTAATTGTATAAGTGAATTTGCAATTGTATGTTATATGCACGTGGCTTGTTAAGTTTTGACTGGGAAAGGAAGATGTGGTATTGGAAACTGGGCCTTTAAATGGCTTAGTTTCAAAGACCATGAGGGAGAACTTGTTAGAAATCCACATTCCATCAAGCAAAGGCAGTAGGATATGGTTACCAAATAAAGAAGATCTCTTTCCAAAATGAGGCTGACTGGCTCAGCAGCAGCTCTGCAGAAAAGGACCTGGGGATTACAGTGGACAGTAAGCTGAATATGAGTCAGGAGTGTGCCCTTGTTACCACGACAGCTATCAGCATACTGGGTTGCATTGGTAGGAGTGCTGACAGTAGGTCAAGGGAAGTGATTATTCTCCTCTATTCAGCACTGGTAAGGCCACATCTGGAGTACTGTGTTCAGTTTTGTGTCCCCCCCACCCACAGAAAGGATGTGGACAAATTGAAGCGAGTACAGTGGAGGGTAACACAAATGGTGAGGGGGCTGGGGCACATGACTTACGAGGAGGGGCTGAGGGAACTGGGCTTATTTAGTCTAGAGAAGAGAAGACTGAGAGGGGATTTAATAGCAGTCTTCAACTACCTGAAGCAGGGTTCAAAAGAGGATGGAGCTAGACTGGTCTCAGTGGTGGCAGATGACAGAACAAGAAGCAACAGACTCAAGTTGCAGAAAGGGAAGTTTAGGTTAGATATTAAGAAGAATTTGCTCACTAGGAGGGTAGTAAAACACTGGAACAGGTTACCCAGAGAGGTGGTGGAAGCGCCATCCTTGGAGGTTTTTAAGACCCTGGTAAACAAAGCCTTGGCTGGGAAGATCTAGTTGGGGATGGTCCTGCTTTGAGCAGGGTGTTGGACTAGATGACCTCCTGAGGTCCCTTCCAGCCCTCATTTTCTATGATTCTATGATACTAACATCAGATGCAGTTTAGGCCTATAATCATGCAAGAGTTACCCTTCCACTGCTCAACACAGCTTTGTAAGACCATAAAGCAGAAAGTCAATCCCTCTCAGCCACAGAAGCAGAAGCTGTGTTGCCAGAACAGGGCCATCCATGTCACTTACACTTGCTACTCTAGGTAAATTTATTAACTGGTAACAAAAACAAGAATGCTGATCTTTACAACAGTTGACACTGCTATCAAATGCAGCTATTTAAATTTATAATGATCCAATAGTTTAACATTTTAAACAGATGCAAATGATACAAGCTAGAGAAACAGATTCATTTCTCAATATCTGAGAGATAGGTGGTGGTGGGTTTTTTCTCTCAGCAGCTCTGAGCCACGCGTCACCTGGAATACTGGTACTGACAGCGTTCTTCCTGTGCATCCCAAAGTGCAGAAGGGCGTTTGCCTAAACATGCAGGCACAGATGCTGGACTTGTGTATTTTGTATAGGAAACTACTTTTGTTTGCTGCTAGCAGCATACACAATGCAATCTCTACAGGGGATCCAGATCTAGGGCTATATAACTGAGCAGCAAACCCAGTGATATGTTATGTAACTGGCCCTCAGGGAGAGTGACATGTCTTGAGGGAAAGGGTTTTGTCAGGAATGGTAAAGCATGGGAAGGAGGGAGGGAGGGAGGGAGGGAGGGAAGAGTAAAATTTCCTATAAAAAGGTAAGTAAAAAAACAAACCCTTTGTTCAGAGAGCCAGGCCCTTTGCTTTGTGTAAGCTTCAGCAGAACTGAGACTGCGGATTCACAGTCAAACTCACTGCTGGAATAAGCATTCTTACTGAAGCCAATGGAGCTGTGTCTCTATACCCCCCGCAGCCCCCCACCCCATGGGTCTGGGCAGGGGACCGTATCTGGCAGAGTCCCTGATTTCTCTTGCTCCTGTGACGTCTTCCAGCTGGTGTATTAGAAAGAGCAACTGGCCCTTTTCTGGGTATTCTCCACCAGCAGACAAAGAGGCAGTGAAAGCAGCTCCTATATGTCCCTCTGTCAGTACAGGGAGGGTGTAGACTACACATGTTTCAGGTATATTCCATTGGCTAAGGGCAGAATTTAATTTTATGCTTAGGATTATGTGGCCCAGCTGCCTATAACAGCAGGGGACCCAGAAGGTCATTTCCAGTCTTAGTTTCCTATATAGTTCCTTGGGGACACTGAAGCTGGCACAACTTAAAGCAGCCCCCACAGCACCAGGGACAACCTTCACCTAATAAAGATGTACTCAATAAAGAAAAACTCCCTCTGGTGTAAAGTTCTGTGGCATCCACTCAGTTTCTTAATCCAAACTGCCTGTGGCTGCTTGAAAAGTCTGTTGTTCACAGGCAGGAAATACCAGTGCAAAGAACTTGTTGCATTTTCTTGCCCATTATGATCACGAAGCAATCAATAAGGACTATGCTGGAGGTACACACTTCATCAGAGGAGCAGAATACTTCTCCCATCACAATGGTTTAACAAAACTAGGGGAAAGCCTTCAGAGAAGAATGTGTAGCTGATGGCCATGCTTCCTTAATATCATGGAACTGCAGTTGTAATAAGCTTCATGCTAGTGTAGCTAATAGGGTTGCCAGCTCTAACTGAAGCTATTCTGGGAGATTTTTTTTCCAACATGACATAATGCCATTAATTGTACTGTTCAACCTGTTCATAATATCAATCTCCATGAGAGAAGCATCCTGGGATGAGATGGTCTTCATCTCTCTTCTAAAGGTAAGAGTCTGTTTTCTTAGTTTGGCTGATCTCCTCCGAAGGGCTTTAAACTAGGTTCATTGCAAGACAGGGAAGCAGAGAATAAGGAGAACTTAGGATCAGCGAGCCATGAGCAATGCACTAGATCAGCCCAGATAAGCAGTAAGGTAAGCACTAAGGGGCCTGATACACATCAGGACAGGAGGGAACTAAGGGCACCCATCAGGGGGCTTAAATGTCTCTACACTAATGCTAGGAACATGGGGAACAAGCAGGAGGAACTTGCACTCCTGCTTGCAAGCAACAACTTTGACCTGGTTGGACTAACTGAAACCTGGTGGGACCCAACTCACAATTGGGTGGTAGGCATCGAGGGTTACAGGTTGTACAGATGGGATAGAGTGGGGAAAAAAGTGTGGGGGAAGGTTCTCTCTATGTTAAGGACCAATATGCATCCTCTATAATCGAGATGGGATCAGAGGAGGGTCAAACTGAGGTAATGTGGGTCAGGATACAAGGGGGCCGAGGCAGGGAAAGGGACTTGGTAGTGGGGTCTACTATAGACCACCACACCAAGAGGATAAGCTAGACCTGGAATTCTCCAGACAGCTCTCAGAGGCCATACGGTTGAGAGATATGGTTGTCATGGGTGACTTAAACTACCCTGACATCTGCTGAGAGAAGCAGTCAGCCAAATCTAATCGCTCACATAGGTTCTTAAACTGAATACAGGACCTTCACCTAACACAGGAGGTATACGATCCCACTAGGGGAAACGTCTTGCTGGACTTGGTATTAGCTACAAGGGATGACCTAGTTGGGAATAGGCATCTGGCTGGGGTCATCTGACTGTCACAGGCTGGCTAGCCGCTGTGAGTGTATCAGTCATGAGGCTGCTGGGTTCAGGATCGAGGAGGCAAGTTGGGAGTGAAGTAAACGCAAATTTACTTATAGCTTAGCATACAACAGTTAACAGGAAGGTTAATGCGACAAACAGATAGTACAGTAATAAAGAGCTAATAGTGAATGATAACAGATAGACAGAATGACAAAGAGTTCCCACATGGGGTTGGCAACTTATCAGCAGTTCCTCTATGCCAGGTGCACGGCAAGTTGTTCCAGCAAAGTCAGGCATCCCCGATCAATGCTGTCTGAGGGGTCACTGGGAAGATCCCTTGGTCAGGATCCGGCCCTCACTCATACTGGGAGTCTGGGGTCCAGGCTTGGTACAGCAATGGTCCTTCTGTCCCGTCCTTCTAACTGATCACTTGACATGCACGTTCCTTTATGCCTTATTTTATGCTAATCTGTTGGCTTTAGAGCCACTCACAATCTTGCCCTATAGCTGTTACCCTATGGGATCAAAAGGTGTTAGAAATTATCATGAAAGGTTACCGCCCAAACTCGGGTTCACCCAATAAGCAAATTACACCACATTACTTTGAGGTTTGAAATTAGCATTACTTGCCTAAGCTGAACTCCTTAGTTTTTTATTCCTGGATTCCTTGGAATGTGCTAACTATATTAGGTGGTCAGATCTTGTTATGGCTTGACCTTCAAAAAACGAGTTAGATCAGCTATTCTTGTAGCTCTGCTTATTTTGGGGGCTCAGGGGTCCCATGATCAGTGCAAACAGTTAGATTTAACACTTTGGTTAAATTGTGACAAATTCTACTTGCAGGTTGCAAACTTACAAGCTTTGCATTAGCTAATCTTAACTGTTTAGACTATTGCCTGAATGCCTCCAAGAGCATATATTTATTGCTCATGATAGTAACCCCTCTGGTTCTGACTACCACATCTGACCCCAGCACTCTTTCCTGCCTAGGCAGGGGGTCAGACTCAATGATCTGTTGAGATCCCTTCTGACCCTAGCATCTATGAATCTATGAATCTGCAGGTACAAGGTAACCTAGGGTATAATGACCATCGATTGATTGAATTCACTATCTGGCGAAGGATGGGTAAACTAACCAGCAGGACTGAAGTGCTAAATTTCAGAAAGGCTAACTTCGGTGTGCTCAGGAGATCAGTTAGTGAGGCATTAAAGCTCAAGAGCATTGGCGAAATGGGGGTCCAGGAAGAGTGGTCGTTTCTCAAGGGAGTGATCCTATGGGTGAAGAAGGAGACAATCCATAGCACATAAAAGGGGGCAAAGGGACCAAGAAGTCCTCTTGGCTGAACAGGAAAGTCCAGGAAAGCCTAAGGGCAAAGAAAGAGGTATACAGGCTGTGGAAACAGGGGAAGCTACCAAGGAGGAGTATACCTCCCTGGCTCGCACTTGCAGGGAATCAGTTAGGAAGGCCAAAGCAGGATTAGAACTTAAACTGGCGACAAAAATTAAGCACAACTAAAAGTCTTTCTTCAAGTATATAGGGAGCAAAAGGAAGGTTCAGGGTAGCATAGGACCTCTACAGGACAAACTAGGTCAATTGGTGACAGAGATTGGGGACAAAGCTGAGTTCTTCAATTAGTTCTTTGCATCTGTATTCCTAGACACAGACCAAGACAAATCTTACATTTGGATCATGGATAGATACAGGAGGGACACTAGCCTACCAACTGTTAGCACAGACTTAGTGAAGGAGCATTTAGAGGGGCTGGATGTGTTCATATCAGCAGGCCTGAATGAACTTCATCCAAGGGTGCTGAAGGAATTGGCCCGTGTCATAGCAGAGCCGCTAGCACGGCTGTTCGAGCACTCATGGTGCTCCGGTCAGATCCCAGAGGACAGGAAAAAGGGCCAATATGGTCTCCATTTTCAAGAGGGGGAGGAGGGAGGAATCGGGAAACTATAGGCCAGTTAGTCTCACCTCTATCCTTGAGAAAACTCTGGAAAAAATCATTAAGGATCACATCTGTGGGAGCCCAGCAGGGGAAATAATGCTGAAAGGAAATAAACACGGATTCATTGCAAGTAAATCCTGCCCGACTAACCTTGTTTCTTTTTATGACCAGGTCACAAAATGCTTAGACGCAGGAGTTGAGGTAGACTTTAAGAAGGCCTTCAATACAGTATCTCATTCTGTTCTCATAAATAAACTGACAGACTGATTACATGGTCAGGTGGGTGGCAAATTGGCGTAGGGGTCACACCAAGAGAGTGGTGGTGGACGGGTCAATATCGACATGGAAAGGTGTGGGCAGTGGAGTCTCACAAGGCTCAGTCCTTGGACCAGTGCTATTCAATGTCTTCATCAGTGACTTGGACGAGGGCATGGAGAGCGCCCTGTCCAAGTTTGCAGATGATACCAAATTATGGGGCAAAGTTAATACACGAGAGGGTAGGGAATGGATCCAGGCAGATCTGGACAGGTTGGAAAAACGGGCAGAATGAAATAGGATGCAGTTCAACAAAGGCAAGTGCAAAGTGCTGCAACTGGGCAAAAAGAACCACCAACACACTTACAGGCTGGGGGATGACCTTCTCAGCAGCACAGCAGCAGGAAGGGATCTTGGAGTCATAGCTGACTTGCAAGATAAACATGAGTTGTCAATGTGACAAAGTGATCAACAAGGCTAACCGTACTTTATCTTGCATTAGCAGATGCATGATGAACAGGTCCAGGGAGGTGATCCTTCCCCTCTATGCGGCAGTGGTCAGGCCGCAGTTGGAGTACTGTGTCCAGTTTTGGGTGCCGCACTTCAAAAAGGATGCAGAGAATCTTGAGAGGGTTCAGAGGAGGCCACTCGTATGGTCAGAGGCCTGCAGGCAAGGCCCTACAAGGAGAAACTGAGGGACCTAGATCTCTTCAGCCTTCACAAGAGAAGGCTGAGAGGTGATCTTGTGGCTGTCTATAAATTCATAAGGGGAGGGCAGCAGGGAATAGGAGATGCTCTGTTTACTAGGGCACCCCCTGGAGTAACTAGGAACAATGACCACAAATTGACAGAGAGCAGATTTAGGTTGGACATTAGAAAGAACTTCTTCACAGTAAGGGTTGCCAGAATGTGGAATGGGCTGCCAAGGAAGGTACTCTCCTCTACCCTGGGGCTCTTCAAGAGGAGACTGGGCAAGCACCTAGCTGGGGTTGTCTGATCCCAGTGCTCTTTCCTGTCCAAGGCAGGGGGTCAGACTCGATGACCTACTGAGGTCCCTTCCAAGCCTAACAGCTATGAATCTATGAATCTCCCAGATTGCTTTCAATAGTCACCAGGAGATTGATGCCAATTCCGGTAGACTCCTGGCCAATCCGGGAGGGTTAGCAACCCTAGTAGTTAAAAAGCCTGGGTTTTTCTAACAAGCAGCAGCTTTTCCTAAATGTGAATAAACAGAAGAGAATAGTGACCATCTCAAACAAGGCAAGACCATGCGGCAGCATGATCACACCCCCCTTTGGCTGTGTCCCACATAAGCTCTCAGTGCGCGGTCTGGTTGGAGGCCTGGCTTCTGCCTGGCTCTGGAGCCTAGGGGGTGAGTGCTGCCATCAAAGCTCATTCCCTCCTTTCCCCCACTGTTGAATTCAGCAGGAGGGGAGAAAGGGAAAAGCAAACAGCAGCAGTGTTCATCCCCTGGGCTCTGAAAGCAGGGGGTCCAGGCAGACCCTGCCCCAATCAGCTGATAAGCTCAGAGATCACTACTCATGCAGAGGTCTGGAAGGAACATGTGTGGACCAGGCAGTGAAATGAGACCTCACTGAGCATGTGTAGCAGAGCCAAAGGTCGGGGCGGTGCATCCCCCTTGCCCCTCTCCTGAATCTGCTCTTGATCTCATATGAGACAAGCCCGTTGCAAATACCAATGTCTTGTGCTACCAGGTGCACCAGACAGCGGCTTTGTATCCTTACAGCCAGCTCCAATAACCCTCATTTCTGCTTGGTAGAATAGCAGACTTTAAAGTAACCTCTCAAAAACTCTGTAAATCAAAGCAAAGGAAAATGCAACCAGCACCATTCTTGCTGAAGAGAGAAATTAACACCTCATAGGAAATTTAGAAAATGGCTCCATATAGCTACAACTTCACATTATCTTTACATCCAAGGACATTGCTCTCTGTACGGATGACTTGGCTTGAGCAGCGCAGTACATTGTTAGGAGGTGAAGGAAATAACTGCGATCTTAACCAAGAAATCAGTAAACACATGAGCCAAGCAAATTTAATATGGTCTTTGAGGAAGCACACAATTCCATTCACTGCGTGGAGGGTCCTTCACCTGCAGTTGTTAGTAAAGGTTTTATGAAAATCACCATGGACACAGGTTCCACAAACAATAGGAAAAGCATAACACATACTGGAAGCAGCAGTGACCTGCAGCATTTTGCCTGCTTCTAAGTGGGGCAATAGGTTTGATTTTATTGATGTCTTTGGCACTTTAGAAATGTACTGAACACACAAATACTAAAGTGAGTAAAACAAAACAAAACAAAAAGGCATTTCTACAACCAGTACGTGATGAACACTCTCCCCAGTCTGTTGTTAACAGAAAGACAGGCACATGGCATACAAGACAAATAGGTCAAAAAGGACTACTTATCATTTTCCAAGAAAAAAATGAAACATCAGTCATATTCTGTGGTAATCTAAAAGCGATATATTGTGGGACCAATGTATTTGATCCAGAGTAAGAAGAGATGAAGCATAAAGGACAATTAGAGTATTGCTTGCAGCGTAATGTGGTTTAGAGACCACAGCACTATCCTTGAATTTGAGAGTCCTGGGTTCTACTCCCAGCTCTGTTGCTGGCCTGATAAGAAACCTTGATTTGTGGCTCTCAATCTTTTATACTCAAGGCATCCCTTGAAAAATACTAGCCCTTAGCTTTCACTTGTTATTTGACTATGAAAAAACAATATAGCAATTGTCTGCTGCAAAGAACTCTGAAAGACCACAGCAGGTCAGGATGCTTTTAACACACTGGATTCCTATTCAAAATCTTGTAAATCATATAGAGTTGGGTATTTGACCAGTCAAATAAAGTTCAATCAATTGACTGATCAAATATCGGTCAAAAATTGTAAAAAATTGCCAATAGGTCCAAATAATATACAGAAAAAGCACAAATTTTCCATTAAGAAATGTGTCAAAAACAATTTAAAAAATCATATTGCTATCAAGAAAACTACAAAAAGTAGTTTTGGGGTTTTTTTTCATAAAATTGCAATCATCTTTGTCAAAAAAAAAATGCAGTCAATTGACAATATTTGACCAGTCAATTGCATGCCAACCCTAGAATTATATGTAGGGTGTTTGCAAACCTTACAGTAGCAATATGGTGCAACACCCTTAAAAGGATCTCGTGGTACCCCAGGATTCTGTGGCACCTGTTTGGGATTCACCAATCAAGTCATGTCATTGCAATTTTCTGACTGATAAAATTGAGATAATGATAACTGACCTTCCATATAAAAATCTTTGAGGTCAACTGATATAAAAGCACTTTCTATAAAAAGGCATGAAGTATTACTGCTCTTGATGGCAGTATCAAGGTCAAGATCAAAGGTACACCTGACCCAAAGTGGTCCATTGTGTTAGTGTAGTTGGAGCATACCACAGATTCACTGAAGTTTAGGGCTGGAAGGTACCTCGTGAGATCATCGTGTCCAGCCCTCCTGCTCTGGCCAGGAAAGACTGATGGGGTCAAATAACCTCAGCAAGGTGTGCATCCAGTTTCCTTTTGAAGATCTCCAGGGTAGGCACCTGCACCACCCCTGCTGGGAGTCTATTCCAAAGTCTGGTCACATTAACAGGGAAGAAGTTTTTCCTTATATCCAGTCTGAAACCTGCTTCTAGGAGTTTGACTGTTGCTCCTGGTTTTCCCCTGGGGTGCTTTGGTGAACAGTTGTTCACCTAGCCTCTGATGTTCACTCCTGATATATTTGTAAGCTGTCACCAAATCCCCCCAAAGTCTTCTCTTTTCTAGGCTGAACAGTCCCATATCTGTCAGCCTTTCCTCTTATGGCTTGCTCTTCAGGCCTCTAATCATATGAGTGGCTTGTCTCTGGACTCTCTCAAGTTCAGTTCCATAGCATCATGTCAGGCCATCTTCTAAATCCCAGCTTGAAATGACCCAGTATGTTTTTACAGTTGGGTCAACAGTAGCAAGCCTTAGGAATGTGTCTAGACCAAGGCTCAGTGTCAAAACTGTGGATCTCTAGCACAGTACTTTCACCACTTTGCAACTCCCCCTTGGATGACAATATAGACTCATGAAAAGGTCAAGAACAACTAGGTTGACTGGTACAATCCTTTCATCATTTCTTAAGCTGCAATCAGAGCCAGCCTTAGGGATGGGTGATGTGAGCAACTGCCGAGGATGCCATGGCCAGGGGGGCACCACACACACACACACACACACACACACACGAAGCCTGCGCTCACAGCAGTGCTTTCTTCCCTACCTGTCCCACCCCAGCAGATCCCTGACCCAGGCACGAGGAGTGGTGCCCAGTCTAGCCTGCCCTCCACCTTCAGCTGCTTCTCAGGAGAAGCCAGGCCAGGCAGTGCATGCAGCAGCAGCAGCAGTGTCTGCCACCCACCTGCCTGGTGCACCATACTGCTGCACCTCCCCACTGGACTGTACCCCATGCTCTTGCCTTCCTGCCTCTGCCTGCAGCAGCACTGCTTACTTCAGAGGATGGGAGAGGGGTGCCAGGGGCACCAAAATACAAGTTCTCCCAGGGCACCAATTTCCCTGAGGCCAGCTCTGGTTGCAATCTTGCAAACTTTTAAAGTACATACAGAAATCTTTGCAGGACAGGGGCTTAAAACATTTCTTTGGTAGAAGGATATACTTGTAACCTAAGTCAAAAAACATCTCAGAGATAAGAGCAGAACAAGAATTTTAAGCCATTGATGTTATTCTAAAAAACAATGTATTCCTCCATTAAGAAAAGCACCACGGTTCCAGAGGAAGGTTTTAATACTTGCAAAACTGGCATCATTGTTCTACCTGAAATTTCTGACCTTGGCCCTAATAATAATAGTTTTTTTATCAGAGCTTTGATACAACAGAAGGTCAGTCCTCTTATCTAGATCTTGAAATGTTTCAAAATACCACTATAAACATGATCTCACCTGCTTTCCTTGACTCCTGAATAATTTTGTAAAAATCTGATCAAAACATCCACAGATGCAATGACAGAGAAACAGTGATTCAGAAAATGTAGAAACATGAGGGTTCTTTAATTTATCAAGGAAATAAATTAATATTCCTCAACATTAAAAAAGCACTGCGATCACATGGCAAGTAACCAATTAATTGTCGGAATGACAGCGTTAGCTTTCTTTCTTTCAAGGTTGCGGTGTTTAGATATGTATCTTAGATATGTTAATAGAAAAATGCAGCTTTAAAAAAATAAATGTTAATATATAGTAGTTAATTTAAATGATTCTATTCATTACTTACTAATTCCTCATTTCCAGAGCATTAATAATATTTGTAGAGGTTTTCGTCCAATGTAGGATGTTTCTCATACCGTTTAATAAGACATTAGATACAAACATAGTTTTACAGGCCAGTTCCTTAACTGCTATAAATTGGCCTAGCTAAAACCAAGACAGACTGCTCACAATATGTAAAGTTAAGCATGTATGTTAGTCTTTGCAAAATCAGGGTCTTAATGAACACATTTTGCCTTTTGCAATGTAATTAAGGAAGTATAAATAAATAATTTTAAAAGCAATGAATTTTGAACGCTTGGAACTATCCTGTAAAGTATATTTTACTCTGGTATACAAATCTGAAACCAGGCAGAAAGCAGGGTACAGTGCACTTTATAGACTAACGAATTCAGAGAGGTATAAGCATTCATATAGGCAATAGCTTACTTCATCAAATGCTATGAATGGACCTGTAGGGAGCTGGCCTTCTAAATAGAAAGCAGAAGACAGGGTAGAAATGCATTTTTCTCATAGATCAGTGATTCTCAACCAGGATGCCAAAGCACCCTGGGATACCTTGAGATCCTTTCAAGGCTGTCACGGGGAGTCACACACAATGTTAGCACTGTCAGGTGTACAAACATGATTCACAAGATAAACCCAGAGACTTCAAAGAGGGTGTGTGTAGACAAAACAAGGGGCATGTGTGCATGACACTTTCAAGCAGGTTAAATGCCTTTGCACCACTTTAATGATGTTGGTTTTTGCATGGTCAGCAGCATATTGCACAGTAATTCCAGCTGTTGTAGCACATTCGGTGGCATTTAAATGACTTTGGGGTGCAGGAAACTAAAACACTGCTAAGGAGTTTTAGTTTGTTGCCCTACAGCCACAGAGCAAAGCACTGGACTCCGTGCAGCTCAGGGACTGTGCAGGCAGCCTGGCAGCAGCCCGGGAAGGCAGCTCCACCAAAGAGAAAAAAAAAAAAGCAGCAAGCCTGATCTTTTTTTTTTTCTCCCCCTGGAGCCTGCCTGCTTGCCTGCATGAGCTGTGTGGGGACCTGGTGCTTCCCTCTATGCCTGTGGTGCCTCCCAGAACTGCCTGAGCCGGGTGCCTACAAGTAGGTGCCACCTGGGAGGGGCCACCATTGCTGCGGATGGAAGCAACATTCTCCCCCCTCCCACCACCCCCCCAGCAGCCCAGGGACCACTCTGCCTGCCGGCAGCTCACCCTCCCCTCCCCACCACCAGAGAAGCAGGTAAGACATGGGTGTATAGGACATGGGGGTTTACTTCACCCTAAATTGAACCGGTGTTTTTAAAAACCCACTGTTTCAATTTAGGGCCCCCCTTTTCATCTACACACCCCGTGTAGTGTTAAAACCATTCTGCCCTGCTGTAGTCTTTCTGAATTCTTCGCAAGAGAAAAATGGGTATGTTATTTTTCTGTAGTCAAAAAGTGAGTGAAAACTAAGGCCTGGCATTTTCTCAAGGGTACCTCAAGTCTAACAAGGGGTGCCTCAAGTCTGCAAAGATTGAGAGCCACTGTTATGGACTGTTAGTTAGATCAACAGCTTATAAGGTGCATTTGCCTTCTGCCTAATGTCAAACTAACATGGCTAACTACCTCTCTCTGCTCATAAATAGAAATCAGTAATTTAAATATGAAGATAGGGAAGGAGGGAGTGTGGGGAGGAAAGCAGAGGGGGCACTGCTGAGAGAGGCAAAGGTGATAAACAAAGCAGTAAAACCATAGAGACACAGGGGTTATAAAAGCTGGTTCAGGTAATGAAATAAAAATCCAGTCTGTTCAGACCATACATAACACTCTGAAGTCCATGGATGATTTCCTGTTTTGCAATGTTGTGATCAAGGCATTTTTTAAAGTTCCATCGTTTAAGAACACCTACTTGGAGGTCAGCGATGGACTGTCCAGGGAGGTTAAAGCATTCTGCCGCAGGCTTCTGTGTCATTCTGGAATTGATGTCAGGTCAGTGTTCATTCAATCTTTAGAGACTGCTGGGTCTGTCCAATGTAGACAGCAGTGGAGCGCTGTAAGTGAGTGGTGACAGCCAGGAGTGGATCCAGTGGAGGGGCGGGAAGCACAGGTGCACTTACACCTACCTCCCTTTGATTTCTGCTTTACCCAAAGTTTAAAATCAGCTGCTAGGCAGTGGCAGCAATACTTCTAATTAGGCAGTGCTGAGGAAATCACTTGACTTCATGGCTCACTATAAATTGATCCCTCCTAAATACTTCATTCCACAGTGTTAGTGACCCTTTCTTCTTTTTAATGCTCTTGATGTTTCACCAATCAAGCTAGCCTTTGTTCTGCACTTCTGTCTGTTAGCTGCTCCTGGTCATGAAGCTCCTATTTCACAGCCCTACAGATTGTTTTTAACTCATTCCAATGAGATTGTATTTGTTATTGCTTTAATTATAAAGTGAATACACCCCTAGGTCCCTAGCATATTAGTAAAACTTCTAGTTTATTTTAACTGGAGAAAAAATAATGTTGTTTTATATGTGACGATATATTTTACCACCTAGATTTCAAAATTCTAGATTTGCCCGTGGCAGGCAACTTCAAACTAACACAGCCAACTACCTCTCTCCACTCAAAATTAAAACCAATTAGACATACAAATTGAATTCAAATAGAAATTTAAAAAGGTTTTACAAAAAAAGATCCAATTCTACAAATGCAGCTTTTTTATTTGAAATCAATAATTGTGTATTTTCAAACTTTTTTAGTTTTGACAACATTTTCAGGTGAGAATCAGTCAGCATTTCAAATATGCTGTCAGAGTTTGCATGTTTTCAATGTTTAAAATTATTTTCCCTGGATATTTGACAGATCAGGAAATTACTAGGTCCAAAGTGTCCAAGGCTAAATGGAGAGAAAATTCAGGCATTTTGTTCTTTTTGTCCCCCCTTCTACAGTTAACATACTATCATTCCTAGTTCTCTATATTATATTTTTCACTCTACCCTTAATATTCTAAGTAGAAAACTGGGAACCTATCTTATACAGGTTGCTTGTAAGAGAATTCTGGTTTGAAATTATAGTCAACATGGGTAGTTTGCATATGGTTTTACTGGGTTGTGTTTTCCCCCCTAAACATCTGGAAGCAGTTCCCAGATTCACAGGCAAACTGGGGCAAGGTTTCCAAACAAATCCACCCTTAGTGAGGAATAGGCATAGTGTAAGGTGTGCCATAATTGTAATTCAGGGCAATTCCACTTTACACACTAGTCTTGTCTAATTGCGACACTATCCGTGATTTAGAGGAAGCACTCATACTGACAGTTGACTTGCACAGGGTTAGGGCATGGAACTAGAGGATGTGGTGTCCCATGAACCCTGAGTTGTAGGACTCCTGGCACATACGGAAGGAAAGATTAATGAAGAGGATTTCCTTTAAATTCAAGGGCAAGCGGTCTCTTGACATTGAACAGTAAGTAATGGGAACAAATAAGGAGGTGAGAGTGAGAACATTTAAAACAGATTTCACAACTTCCTTCTAATCCTGATATGCACACCCCATGACAGAAGATACAATTTGGCACTTTCACAGAGGCTACTGGACAGGGATAAACACTACAGCAAACTATATTTCTGTTAGGTAAAATGGTAATTTAACCCTGCCCCCCTCCATTATAGTCTGTGATGTGCAGCAATATCCCACACAGATGTTTCCATATTTACTTTTTATTAGTAGTAAACATTTAATGTAATAATGTCTACTAAATTAACCAGGTCGGGTCACCTTTATGTTAGGTGATTTGTAAACAGAGAGCAATCAGAACAACATATCACTACAGGCAATACTATCACAAACACTTTTGTCACTCTCTAGCGATTGATATCTGTAACAGAATGAGAGCCTACTACAGCTACTAGCTACTCTTTTAGGTTAAGAAAGATGATAAGTTTTTAGCAAAGAAGGAAGTGGGTTCAAATCATACTGGTCTAAGGTGATGGTTATATCATGACTCAGTACTGTATGGAAACATTTCTTATATACATACAGTGCTCAATTAATATATGCAAGGAAAAAACCATTTAAATACCCTTCCAAAAATGTGATACGCTATTTAAGGAAAAACAAATGTTCTCAAGTGTTCAGAAAACTTCTTTTCCTTTTTTTCCCTGAAAAGACATATCTTAAATGTTCATCAAAGCGTAAATGCTGGCATTGTGTTAACAACAGTGGGAAATGCAGATAGGAAAGCTACTTCTCTGTTGATCTACTCTAAGACATGCCTAAATCATACTGTGTCTTCCTTCATCTTCAAGATCAGACTATCTTTCCCTCCCTATACGGCCAGAACCTTTATCTATGCCCTCATTGTTTCACATCTTGAGAACTACACTGCAAACAACTCTTGTCTAGTCTTGGTGTTTGCAGCATCACCTCACCCCACCCCCAGGTTGATTCAAAATGCTAGTAAGATCATCATCTTTGTTTCACAATCTGACTAAACTGCATCCCCCTGTTCTCCCAGCCTCTGAATGTTCCCCCATCACCTCAAAGCATGAGCTCATCCAGCAAGTAGGAAATAATAATAGTGGGCGCTAACATAAGTTACATTTTTCACATGACTGGGTCCCTGAACGCACTCTACAGCCATGACGTTACATATATACACGGCTACAGAGTGCTTTTAAAATGGCCAACTGTGCAAAAAATGAACTTTGGTCAGATCAGGTAATAGATGAAGTCACTCTAAAGCAGAGCACCTTAGGGAACTTGTGTAACCTCCAGGGTTAATTTTTACTACCATGAACTAGAGTAAGGCCCTAAACAACTGTCAGCACTAGTACATTGTTCTTTCCTTCCTGCTGCCAAGAAATTAGTTTGAGGGTTCTTTCTTTTCCCATTTTTGGCTATATGAATGTGGGAGCAACTGGCAGGAAGGCCTGGGTAACAAGGAAATCAAAGCACTGCTCCCAAATTCATGGGAAGCAGGTTCCACAGAATGGTAGTTAAAGGGGATTGATTATTAGAGAAGGACAATCCAATGGTTAGAGCACTAATCTAGGACTTGAGAGGCATAGATTCAGTTCCCAGATATCTTACAGACTTTACAGGCGACCTTGGAGAACCCAGGCTTCCTGTGCTTCAGCTCCCCATCTGTAGAAGAAAGAAATTAGTACTTTTCTATTTCATTGGGGTACTGTGAGGATAAAATATATTGACAGATTGTGAGGCACTCAGCTATCACATTAAGTACTGCAGACAGAAAGAATCCTAGGCTTGTCACTAGAGCTGCTTGGAAATTTTCCAGTGAAACAGTTATTGTGGAAAGTGCCAATTTGTTGAACCCAAAACATTTTGCATAAATGTCTTGGGCTCAACAAACTTTCACTGAATCAGAAGCAGATTTCTTGCCAGGTTGTAGGGGAGCCCAGGTGTCCACAGTCCATGACATCGAAACAGCCCCACTACACAGACAGACCTATGGAGGGGCCCCAGGGTTTCCCAGGGCTGTTGCTCCTAGGTGGCCCCACCGTTCATGGGATTCTAGGCCCCTAATCACGGGGAGCTCTCAGCATCTGGAAGATTCTGTTATAACCGGGATAAGGTGTCCTAATTCTGCTGCAGAGACTCTGGAATAGGATTACCCTATGTCTGGGTTTTCCCAGACATGTCCTCTTTTTGAGGCAGCTGATCTCCATCCAGGTGGGTTTTTTAAATCTGACCAAATGCATGGGATTTTCCTTTGCTCCGCGGGTGGGGGGACCCTCTGAGGGCAGCAGGGAACTCTGTGGCCTTGCCAGTAGCATAGGTGCTAATGCCCGTGCTTGCAGGTGCTGAGCAGCCAGGAGATGCTGGGGTGGGGAGGGGAGAAGGAGGGAAGAGGGCCGTGGTCAGAATGCCTGGTGTGGCACGGCAGCCCCATCCCAGGGGTGGGGGGGTGCCACAAGCCTCCCGTCCCCTTCCCTCCAGCCTGAGCTGGGGCCAGACACACTCTGCTTCTACCTGCATGAATTGGAGCCACCACGCTCTAGCCCGGTCAGGATGGGAAAAGCTGGGGCCCCTGTGGCAGGGCGGGGGTGGGGGTTGGGGGCCATGAGTTGGGAGTGAGGGGAACTGGCACGGCTGGGGGAGAGCTGTGGCTTGGGAGTGAGGGTCACCAGAGGGGAGTGGGGGGCTGTGGGTTGGGAGCACAGAGCACTGGCGTACTGGTGGGGTTGTGGGTAGGGAGTGAAGGGCACCATCATGGCCCAGGGGTGCAGGGTACTATGGTTTGGGAGTGAGGGTACTGGCAGGGCTGGGGTCAGTGGTTCAGGAGTGAGGGGCAGCAGCAGGGCTGGGAGTGGGGCCACTCTGGCTTGGCAGTGAGGGGCAACAGAATGGGCAGAAGCAGGACACTGGCATGTCACTTAACTCTCCCCTGCCCCCCCCCCGGTCATACTCCCCCCATAACCACCCCTCATCCATGTGAGAGGTCTCCTCTTTTTTGGACCTGGAAATATGGTAGGCTTACTCTGGAAGCCCTGAGACCCTTGACTTAAGTTGCACCTCTGAGGGCTTCCAGGCTCCTTGCTGTTGAAGAAGGCAAGCTGCCAGTCTAGAAATCCTGGGATAGGTTTTCAGGATCTACATCTCTGCCATGCAGACTACTTACTCACCCAGGGATCCTAAGACTTAAAGAGACTCAGACAGCTGGCTTCCAGTGTTGCCTGTTAAGCCAGCAGCCCTGGGAACCAGGTGATGCAGGAATCTGGAAGTCCATGAATCCTCACTCAGGGAACAGCCTGCATGGCAGGGTTACCCCTAACTTTGCATCAATGAGTCCAAATCGCTGCTGAGTAAAATCAACATTCTTGTCATTACCAGGAGAGGTGAAACTGGTAAGAATGTCAATGCTGATTTCAGTCAGCAGCTGGGGAAGCGCCAGGGAGCACGTTTCATTTCAGAAACACTGTGTTGGTAGATTTGATGAAAAATATTTTTGGAATTTCCAGTTTGTGGGACATTTAAAAATAATTGGTTCCATTACCATTCGGAATGAAACCAAATTTCAAAATAATGTAATTCCCCACAATGTGGAAATCCCAACTTTTGGCAAACTCTTGTTCTCACTACAGAAATTATTGGAGTATCAGAGTACAGAGGAGGAGCTTTGAAAAAATATCATCCCACAAACCTGTGAAAGAAAAACTAAGCTTCTTGATTTCCTTTTTTCCCCCTTTTCTTAACGCCCCCCCCCCCCCTCCCCAAGCTAGACAGACTTCCTTATTTAGAATTGACAGTATATGTTGGCTGGTAATTCAAAATCACCAGCCTGAATATTGAATCCTCAGCTAATATTCAGTGATCTGAAAAAGAAAAAAAAGAGAAAAAACCCCCGTTACCTTCTGAATCAGCAGTCATTCCAGTACTGAACTGACAGAGGTACTATGGACAATATTTCACACCAAAGTGAAGTGCAACAGTGTTCATCAGAACTAGGAAAGGACTGGAATAAGCAAGCTGGATGAGCATAAGAATTTGTTTAGGAGGCAGAATACTTATAATCAATGTAAAAGTCAGAGAGTTGCATGAACTTCCCAGCTGGATTTTTCCTTTGTAGAAAATACTGCACTTTAAATTGCCTGTTTTATGAGAGCTTTGTTGTATAAGTATAAATTTAAGGTGATAGCAATTCACTTCTAAGAATTATAGAGCTGTTAAATACAGATCATAGCTAGACTGTACTCTCTTTGGAGCAAGGATCATTTTTTTTCCGTTTTGTGTATACAGAGCAGGACCTGATCAATAACTGGGAGTGCTGTGTGCTACAGCAAAGCCAATAAATAACACTGAAATGAAGGCACAATCATACTGGGTAGGATACAGTGGATTATGTGACTTCTAGCCTACTGAACATTTTAGAGTACATCTACATTCCTTCCTTGAAATCAGGAGGTTGCTACTGAGGGTGCTGACAGACATTCCAATCCACCTGCCCTCCCTCAAGCTCAGGCTAGGCAAACCCCAGACTGGAGCTCCCGGCCCTGCCTTGTTCAGGGCATGGAGGGTAGGAGGGGGCTATAGGTGAGCGAGGCTGGAAAAATGTTCTGGGGTCAGCATTATGGCAGTGCAGAACACCCAGCCCTACTTTCAGGAGCATGCGTAAGACTAAGACCCTGATTGCATTCCTGGGCATCTGCCAAAAAGCAACTGCCCAATAGCTTTCAGCAAGTGGCCTGTACAGAACATGAGTAAATGGGCAGGGCTTGTTTCTCAGAAACTGCCTTGGGATCATCATGGAGGCAGTAGACACAAACCTTTATAAAATGTTGGCTAAAACGTTCAGACCCTAAGAATTCAGCTGGAGTTGTTCATAAGGGAAAAATGCCATCTGATGCCCCTGAGGAGTGAAGGTGAGAGCTTTTAGGATTACTGAACTTTGTGGATCATTCATCACAACATTAGAAACACCAGTGCAGAAAGATGTAATGTTGTGCTACTTTGCTGTGGGCATCTAATCAGCCTTGAAATGTTTTGCTTGACATCTGTCATGGGCAACTCTAGTGTATGAGTGAGTGAGACAAATGGGAACAAATCAAAAATGATAAAAAAAATAAAACCTGGTTGATGAGGTACAGCTGAAATTCCTTAAGACTACATTTAAAGTAAACTTATGTTTTTTATCCCAATAAAAGAATTATGAAACCCTAACACAGTAGAGAGAGGAATTCATCAAGTTCATTTGAGGACAAAAGATAGCCTATAGAAAGCTAGCTGTAAAATTTGAGATCAACACAGGGTAAGGAAAGGGCACCCAAGGGTTTAGATTAATGGTAGACAGATCACAAAAATCCCAAGTGATTAACTTAGAGAATCATACTACATACATGCTTGTGCACATGATTTTGGTCTGCAAAGCAGGCTGGCAAAAGACAAAGTTGATTTTTCATCGATAGTCCTCTTCAGCTAGCCATAAAAAAAAATTGCAAGCCGTGACTGATTAAAAAAAAAGACCAAGATAGGTACAGACTTTCGACCTTGCATCAGTATTTATGCTTCTGCAAAGTGAATCACAATCCCATCATTCTAAATTGGTTTCACTTGAAGCCTACTTCACACAGATATAAATTGATCACATGAGGTAGTACAAAGGAGTAGAAAACTGAGTTCAAAATCTTGGTAAGGGAGACTTGTGCCCCCAAGACATCAATCTGTCTTTGCCTTGGTTCTTGATTTCCTAGCAGGAATATCCAAGAGCTTCCATGAAAACAAACAAACAAACAAAATACCCCTGAAATTTCTTTGCCTTTCGAAATAAAAAAGTGTGTTGCTTACACTAAACTACCAAAAATGTGGAAGAAATTAGAAGTATCTATGAAAAGGAGGCAAGGTTCTTTGGGTAGATATGATATCTTTTATTAGACCAACTACATAGTTGGAAAAAAGTTCCTCACGAGCTTTCAGGCACAAGGGTGTTTGTGCCCAAAAGCTCTCAAAGAACTTTTTTTCCAACTATTTAGTTGGTCTAATAGAAGATATCACATCTACCCAAAGAACCTTGCTTGCCTATGTCCTTAGACCAGCATGGCTACAGCCAAGAACCCTACAACTATGAAAAGGATGCTTTCATAGGACAGCCAACATCACATGGACATATCCTCAAAATACACACACACACACACTCAAAATCCAACAACCTGAGAATGCTGCTGGAAGTCATTTTTGCCCTGACATGAAAAGCGTATGGATTCTGTGAATTCCATTTAAGCAGTAGAACCTGCCTTGGCCTTGCATCCAGCCAATTTGACAATTTTTCTATCTAGCCCTTCCCATCAGAGGCAGGACTAAGGTTGGCCTAATTTACTTTGGGGCCCTTACTCACTAGGTCTTTTCACAGTGTGAGAACTTCATCTTCTGCCTTCTCTTACTCCCCCTCCCATCTGCACATGCAAATGTCCTTTACATGGGTCATCCCTATTCTCCTCCCTCTTTTTAACCATTCCCTACTTCCCAAAGGTGGACAGGCCCCTTCTCCCTGTTAAATCATCTGTCCTTTGCTCATGCTGCATTATGAAAGCATTGGTGCATGCCCCTGTTTAATCAATTCATCCATTTTTTTCTACCCTTCTCTTTTTTTCTTTCGGTTCCTGAGATTTTTCTCCTCTCCCTTTTTTATACTTCCCATTTCTGACGCAGTCACTCTAGCACATTTTCTATCTCAACAGCAAAAAGGAAAAAATAATGGTTTCCATGGCAAAGTTGCAGGGCTTAAACTTAACACCAATAAAAGAACTTTAAGATTCTCATCCAATTATAGTGGCATGCTAGCAAGTAAGCCAAATTCTCTGCTGTCTTTTGACTTCAATGGAGCTGCACCAAGTTACACCAGCAGAAAATGTACCTCATTTAATGTATAGAATCTCAGCAGACGTTACCATTAAAAACCTACAGAATGGATTAGAATATATGCATCTTTCCATCTTTCTGGAGTACATTTGTTTTCCCCGATAGAAAAAATCTGGGAGCCACAGATGGATCTGGAGGGGGTGCAGTGGTGTAGGTACACTGCACCTTTGGGATTGCACTGCGCCATGGAAACCTCTGAGGAATTTCAAAGCTCCTGAAGTAGATGAAAATCCTCCCTCACTTTCTTTTCCTGCTCAAATACCTGCCCCACTCCCAGCCTCACTTTCCCCACTGTCCTAGGATGGGGAAACACCAGAGCTATTCCAGCCTGCTGGATGGGGGCTTGGCTCAGTGAGGACAGGGACAAGGGCAGCAGGGATGGACCAGGATTCCCATTCCCTGTGCCTGCTCTGGGCAGGGTGGGGGAAACTAGTCTCCTGCCAGTCTGTTGCCACCATTCCCTTCCCAGATGTGTCTAGCCCCACTCAGCTTGGCTGGCTATGCAGCTTCACCTTTTCCCTAGCAGCAGATAAAGCAGCAGCAGCAGGAGGCAGGGGAGTTGAGGGGGAAGGGAGGGGGCTGCCTCTGAACACGAAGGGGAAGGGAGGGTGGATTTTCACCTGTTTTAGGGACTCTGCCTGCACTGCTGGGAGTGGAGGAAGCTGGGAGCAGGGAGCGCTGATACCCCTACAATGCAGGTTGCTGCTTCTGCCACACCTCCCTTCAGGAAATCCTGAATCAGCCCCTTCTGGTAGGAATATAATTTCATAGTCAATTCTATAATGTGGTGTAAAAAAAACCCAAGCCCTGCCCCCAAAAACCCATCAAGAGGGAATGATCATTTTCTATGTCATTGCATATGGCTTTATGTATAAAAGACTGCAAATACCTTCTTCTTGTGGTCATGAACTCTGAAACAAACCATATAGCAGACAGAACAAGCTCAATTTCATCTTCAGCTTTTAGACCTGTCTTTGCTATAATGTAAACAGTATCACACTGCTTTTGGCCAAAAATAATTGTTCTTCCTATATTAACTTGGCAAAACTGACCCAGGATGAAAGAGATGTTTTTTCTTCAGGTCCCAAACTCTCACTGTCCAATTTTGTGTGTACAGGTATGAAATCATTTTAAAAAGACTGCAAAAGGTCAGAGATGATTGAATACATGGATTTTTGTCTTCTTTTCCCTTTACCCTAGTATTTTCAAGTATTTTTGATATATAACCTCTGACCCACCCTTCAGCTCCTCCTTCCTCTCTGATTCAGGGTAGATACAAGGACAATAAATCTTCTAGACCTCATTTCAAAAAAGGAACAACCATTTTTTAATAAAACCAGCTTCTACATTTCATTAACTGACGTTGCTCTCGTGATTACCCAACATGACACACTTCGCCTTTCACCACAGGCAAAGGGAAAAAATAAAGCAATTACAAAGATATCATAAATAATCCTAATTTAATTTGTCCAATGGAAATAAAGTATCTGACTGGACTGTCAGTGTGAGATCACTCTTGCCATTAATTAGCAGGAACATGTATCGATAGCAGTTTATTTGCAGATATCAGTTTGGAGTATACAAAACATACCAACCAATTGTATGGAACAGTAATTAATGGCATAAAATAAAAAATATGCTTTATAGCGTTTTGTTTTGTTTTTTTACTGTAGGTATTTTTCTGTTGGTCATGTGAGAATGCCTAGTGGCTACTGTATCATGTGATGACTGGAAATGATTTCCTTGTGACAGTAAACATGTTTGGCAATTGATTTATATCCTGTATATACCCAGAGCACATATGTATGTCTAAAATATCAACACCACTGTAGTGGAGGGTTCTGTTTTCCCTGCCCCATAAAACACTTAGCCTAATATAACTGAGTAGACAGTCTGCTACAATGTCAGCTAAAAACTTTTGTTTTTCCCAACCTTCTTTACATTTGACAAAGAACATAGCTTTTCTATTAGAAATGGACCCCAGCTGCAAAATTTAGATCTGAGAGGTGAGGATTTTAAAGACTGGACCAGCTGTATCGGGATAGACTGGTTAGGACAGACTTAGACAAGCTTTGGAATGCAATGGTAGCACTGCATTCAAAAGCTTGCCTAAGTTTATTCCAACCACGTAGTTGGTGCAATAAAAGATGTCACCCACAAAAATCTTGCCTCTTGTGTATTTTCTGGACCATTGTGGCTATGATATCACTCCAACACAACCACAATATTTGTGTCTGTGTTTTGAATGTCTTATCCACCAGGCAAATTTAAAAGGATGCACCTGGACTTCTAAGCCAGACCAGAGTTTGCACTGTGTAATGCTATTTATTAGTTGTGCTTTTACAGTCGATAGGCTGTAATCAGTGTCTGGGTGGTTTGCAGACAAAAAAGAGACAATCTCTTTTTATTATATGGTTGTGTAGTTGTCTGCCAAATGGACCTTTAGGCACTACCGGGACAGAAATAATAAATAATAAAAAATAATAGCAATCCCTGCCCCAATGAGTTTACTTTCAAATTCTGCAAGGTCTTTAAACAAAAAAAATCAGTAAGTTAGCACTAGATGAACCAACCATAAGCAACTTTTATTTTAGAAAGGAACATTTTAAAACAAATAACAGGAAATATTTGTTAACTCTTGCACAGACTAATCTACTGCACTGACTAATCTACTGTGCAGTAAAGCATCACTATGTAACCATGTGCATGAGCTACTGCATGGTTTTCTACTACCTGTAAATACAGGTGCTAGATTTACCATGCAGTACTTACTGGGTGTGTCTACACATGCATTTATGCCGTCTTAAATTTACTGCACAGTAAATTACTTTTTAACTAAATACTTTTGGTTACTGCACAGTAAATGCACATGTGTAGAGCACCCACTGTGCAATAGTGAATGGTTAAATACCTGACTGGGAGCAATTTATTTCCAGTCAGCCTAGGCATCAGGGGGTGGGAGAACAATCCCCTCTCCTGGGAGCTGCCAACTGCTGGGGCCAGCTCTGATCACAGAACTCAGGTGGGCCCAATGTCCCCTTGCCCCTGCAGCAGGCAGATCCTGGCCCTGGCTCCATAATTAGAGCTGGGGGCAGCAGACATTGCCCTGGACTGGCTATGTGATCACTCAGAGTAAGGGCTGGGAAGGAGGCAGCTGCCCAGGGCAGGAGCATGGGGTGGAAGTCAGTTGCCTTGGAGGTGGAACAGCTCTCCCCACCCACTAGAGCCCAGGCCTGACATCAGTGCCTCCTGCCAGCCTGGGGCTGGCACCCAGGGGAGCCTAGATCTCCCCCAGCTGCCATATAACAACAGAGCAGGGCAGAAATATCCCTGGTCTAAACTACTCTAATCAGGAGAAAATATGCTCCCAATGTGTGAAACTTATAGATGTACACTCAAAGAAAGCTTACTGAACAGTTTTCCTCCAATTTTCAAGAAAGAGAGGAAGGAGGACCCAAGTAACTATAGGCCTGTAAGCCTCACCTCAGTGCTCGGGAAGATCTTGGAGAAAATCATCAAGGAGCACATCTGTGGGGGGCCTGCAGGGGAGATCATGCTCAGGGGCAATCAGCATGGGTTCATCAAAGGCAGGTCCTGCCTGACCAACCTGATTGCCTTTTATCACCAAGTAACTAAATCCTTGGATGATGGTGTCACCATGGACTTAGTTTTTCTAGACTTTAAGAAGGCCTTTGGCACTGTCTCCCACCCCATCCTCATCAATAAATTAAGCAACTGTGGCATTGATGCCAGCACAGGTGGATGGGTAAAAAATTGGCTGACGGGCCGCACCCAGAGTGGTGGTAGATGGGTTGTACTCAAACTGGCAAGATGTGAGTGGTAGGGTACCCCAGGGCTCAGTCCTTGGGCCCACACTGTTTAACATCTTCATCAGCGACTTGGATGAGGGGGTGGAAAGCACACTGTCCAAGTTTGCTAATGACACTAAGATGTACGGCAAGGTGGGCACACTTGAAAGGAGAGAGAAACTGCAACTAGATTTGGACAGACTACAAAAGTGGGCAGATGAGAATAGGATGGGGTTCAGTGTAGACAAATGCAGGGTGCTGCACCTTGGGAGAAGGAATCCACAGCATACATACAGGCTGCTGAGTTCCCCTCTTGAAAGCAAAGGCGGAAAGGGATCTTAAAAGTCATTATTGACTCCAAGATGAACGTGAGCCGCCAATGCCAGACCGCAGCCAGCAAGGCCAGCTATACCTTGTCATGCATCCAGAGATGCATCTCAAGCCAGTCCGGAGAGGTGATACTCCCACTCTATACGACTTTGGTCAGGCCGCAATTGGAGTACTGCATCCAGTACTGGGCGCCGCACTTCAAAAGGGATGTGGCCAGCCTGGAGAGGGTTCAGAGGAGGGCCACCCACCTGGTGAGAGGACAACCTGTTCAGCCTCAGCAAGAGGAGGCTGAGGGGGGACCTGGTGGTTGCCTACAAACTCATCGGGGCGATCAACAGCAAATAGGTAGAGCCCTTTTCTCCCCAGCACCACCTGGGGTGATGAGGAACAATGGTAATAAGCTGACGGAGAATAGGTTTAGGTTAGAGATCAGGAGGCAATATTTTACAGTTAGGGTGGCCAAAATCTGGAACCAACTTCCCAGGGAAGTGGTCCTCGCCCCTACCTTGGGCAAATTCAAGAGGAGGTTGGATGATCACCTGTCTGGGGTCTTGTGAATCCAGCATTCATTCCTGCCTGTGGCAGGGGGTCAGGCTAGATGATCTGTTCAGGTTCCTCCTGACCCTAGCTACTATGAAACTATGAAACTATGAAGTAAGCTTTCTGAGCATTAATTGCATGTGTAGATGCACCCAGGATAAGATTTCCAAAAACACCCAGCTGGCTTAGGCTACTCAGTCAGCTGAGTTGGCTAAGTTGGGTTGACTTGCAAAGGCTTAGGCTTCTAAACCATGTAGGTACTTTAAAAATGTTATTCTGTACTCTAGAACGATTAATTTAATCCTGTAATAGCGAGCTATTAGTAAGGTTCTCACAAAAAATGGTGAGAGCCTTCCAACCTTCCTTAAAGTCAAATACAGTGCAATCAGAGCCAGTCTTGTAAAGCCTCTCAGAACATACCTTTACTTGTTAGATTTGTCTTCACTTTCACCAGCCACCAACTCCCAGTGGAAGATAAAATGGTCTGGTTGGGTAGAACAATTTTTGTCACTCTTAATATTTTTCTATGTCACATGTAATCCTTAGATTTATTGCTTCTAAGTTAAAAATTCTGCAGTGGAGGAAAGGTTTCCTATAGAAGAGCACCAGCCATGGTTCATATGAAGATCCTTGCACATGCAGTATATTTATTTCTTATGCAACACATTATTTTTATTTGGGACTTAACCCCTGCCCCCTTTTTCCCCTCTCCCAAAATCGACATCAGTTTGCACTACAGAATTAGTGTTACAGTCCTGCTTGCAGAGCTCACTAGAACTTTATTTACTATAGCATACCACAATCCACCCAGTGATTCTGGTAGCATACTTTAATTGATGATAATTGCATGTCAGCCTCTAATGAGTCAGTTGGGCCTTTTTTCCCCCTGCATTCCAATGAATTCATAAGGGTGTGGAATGAAGAGTAGACTTGTTAAATATAGAATTCTGGCAGCCAGAGCCTAATGCGATTCTAAAGCACTATTTCTTTGGAGTTTGGGATGGGCTAATTTGTGGCCTAGTTACTGTCTCATTCTTTTTCAGAATTTTTTTAAAAACCAAATCACATTGCAATAGCCACAAAAACTAGAGAGAAAGACAGAAATATGTTCATGTTCTTTTTTCACTGCCCTGAATGTTACCTTTCTAAGGCTAGGGACAGACATTTAAAAATCCTGAGCCTGAATTGATTCAGTTTTTGCAGGTTAGTCTAACCTGCAAAGCTTGAACCAATTTGGAGTAGATAGACATTCCCTTTTCATTCCAGAAATGCAGGCACATGCCTACAGTGGCTTAAGCTAGAAGCTGGGGGGAGGGGGAGTGCTAGAGCAGCCCTCCTTTCCCTTCCAAAGTGCTAAGCTGAGGTGGGGGTCGTGGCTAGGACCCAGCAGTACACTCTGATTAGGGATGAGTTTAAAACCCAACCCTGAAGACACAATCCCAGGCTTTTTCCTGCTGGCTGCTCAAGGGGTGGGAATGTTGCCAGACCCTACATCTGTTGATATTCAGCTTTTCAATCTCCATCTCCCTGCTTCTTCAGACTGTCTGCAAACCAGAGCATTTCTAACACCTTTCTCTGTCCCCTCTTGAAGACTGACAGATTGCAGCTAGCAGGTTGCTTGTCAGAACAAAGTTTATCAGCCCATCAAGCCCTACAAAAGAAAATATCCCTCTCACTAGTTTCAAATTGTTCTTATCTGCCGGGTGCATTTGCATTTGTAAACCACTAGCTGTCTGCCTTTATTCCAGTGAAATTGGAGATCCACACAGACACCCCTCAACATGGAGGGCGGGGTGTGGGCATGGCCAGATGCCGAGTCCCTGCACTGGGGTCCCTGCCATGGGATAGGGGCAGGAGAGAAGATCCCTTCTGGAGCAGCCAGTGGGGAGAGGGGCGTGGAGCAGGCGGAAACCTGGCAGCCATTGCAGTCCCTCAGCCGCCTGGAGCAGTGATAGTGCTCTGGCTAGGAAGGACAGGGATGGGCCAACCATGCTCTGCTCCAGCAGACAGCCCTGCCCAGAGCTGCAAAGCATCTGGGATGCTGAGGGATTCTGGCTTAATTTAAACCAGGAAGGCGTCTGGGACAGACATTGCATAAACCCATTTGACCCCAATCAGTTAAGTCTGATACTACATTCAACCAGGTTTATCTCAAACCAGTTTCAGCCATTTTCAAACTGGTTTGTGCGCACTAAACATCTGTTCTGTTACAGGTTTAAACCAGTTTCTGATCACTTAAACCAGTTTATGTGTAATGTCTGTCCCTAGCCTAAAAGTCTATTTCGTATTTGTGTCTCCTTTTCCTAGAGGTAGAAATTATTGTCTGTTTTACAGTTGCACTTGTTAAAGGGCTTATCACATACAAATCCTATGAAGAGTAAAAGTCTTATACTGTGGGCACGTCTACACAAGCCCACCCCAAACTCCTAAGTTTACTAATCTACTGCACAGTAAAGAGTCACTGTCTACATGTGTGCGGCATTTACTGCACAGTAAATTAGTCTACTGTGCAATTAGCTAGTACCTGTAGCTACAGGTACTAGATTAACTGTGCACTGTGCAGTAGCTACTGCACAGGAGCACACATATAGATGCTGACCAGGAGCATATCTGCTTCCAGTCAACCACACCAGCTGGAGGTTAGCCTACTGCCTGGGGCAGAGCCACATGGCTGGGAGTTCCTCTGCCTCTGTAGCTAGCCCAGGCTGGCCTCCAGCTGCCTGGCCCTGCACACCATGCCTCTCTGCTGAGAGCACATAGCAAGCCTCAACAGCACCTGGAGTCCCTACCTGAGCCCCTGAGAACCCTGGCAGCACCTGAGATGGCATCATCCCTGATGCCAGAGTCATCAGCCCGGGGCCCCAGCTGGACAGAGCAAGAGACTGGCAACCTCATAGCAGTCTGGGGTGAGGCAGATATGTAGCAGCAGTTTGACTGGGGTACCCAGGCAAATGCCCACATCTATGAGACCATGGCTGCCCATGTGAGGAACCACAGCCATGAGTTGGGCAGCAGTGCCACATCAAGATCAAGGCCCTGTGGGTCCAGTGTGTCCTTGTCACAGACCACAACCAGTGGCCCGGGGCTACCTGCAGAACCATGCCCTTCATGCAGCAGTTGGACCACATCCTGGTCTCAACGGAGCCTGGCATGGTTTACCATATGTACTGCAGCACAGGTGGGCTGCTGGAGCCAGCACTGTGGGCCACTTGTGATGAGGACTTTCCAGGGGGGGGGGGCCTCCTTGGGGCACCAGTGACAGGACCCAGTGCATTCTCCACCCTGTGCCTCAGCTGGCAGTGCAGACAGCCCAAGCCAACACCTGCCCTGCCAACTCCAATTGTGCAATGCAAGTGGGGAATCCAGGCCTGGGATGGTCCCTGTGACAAGTAGCTCCAGCTCTTCCCCAGAGGGTGCCACTGCCCAGGTGGCCAGGCACCATGCTACCATGGCCCAGGACACTGCAGGCAGCCAAACAATCTCGCCACAACCAGGGACAGTCAGACCACTGGGACTGCCTGCCACACCCATCTGGTAAGCCCCACACAGGGAGAAGGGCGAAGGGTGGAAGGAGGTGCTACAGCCACCCATGCCCATGCCCATGCCCATGCCAGTTCAATTGCCCACTCCCCAAGCTGCTGACTAGAGCTAGGGACCCTGCAGAGTGGGGTGGTTTCCCCCCTTCCCTCCCTTCCCTGCCCTGCCTAGCCAAGTTCCCTCCTACCCCCTGGACTTTCCTGCCTCAATATGCAGGAAGGCAGGAGGCAGTTCAGAACTTTATTGATTAGCAGCAGCCTCCAAGCTAGGCA